>NW_007728239.1:25992-31825 GCF_000696425.1 Galeopterus variegatus
GAACCCTCGGGCGGGAGCGCCACCACGCTTCCCAAGCGGCGCACTATCCAGTGCGCCACCGGGCCGGCCCTGTAGTGTGAAATTTTTAATACACCTCTCTTCTTAACTGAAAGAACAAGTAGATAAAAATTCAAAAATCAGAATATTTAAACATGTTTGGCCCATGTTACTTAAAAGACACTATACCCCAAACTGCAAAACAGACCATTAATTTTCAAGTACACATAAAAAATTTACTCAAGATCAACCATATACAGACTCATAAAGCAAGTGGCAATAATTTTTAAGAGATTAAAATTTACAGTGTTTATTTCCTAGCTACAATAAAAGTAAGCCAGAAAAAACGAGAAAATCCCCAAATGTTTAGAAATTAAGCAGTATTCTTTTATATAGTGCATAAGTAAAAGAAAAAGTTACTAAACAAATTAGAAAATACTTGACACTAAATACCAGTGAAAACATGGCATATCAAAATTTATGGGATTCAGTTAAAGCTATCAACAAAAGAAAATGTTTATGATCAAACGTACACATAAGAAAAGTTGAAATGGCAAAAGTCAAGGATCTAAACATCCATCTCAAGAAGTAGAGAAAGAACAGCAAATTAAACTCAAGCAAAATAGAAGAAAATAATTAAGAAAAGAAATTAATAAAGTGAAAAACAAAAGTAAAACAGAGAAACATCCACAAAGCTGAAGTTCAGAACCAAAGATTGCTCTTTGAACATACTAATGAAATGTACACATTTATAAATTCCTGGAAAAATTGATAATGAAATAAAAAGGAAAAAGAAGCCACTATTAGGAAACCACTACCAGAAAGTTCATGGAAAGACTGATATTATCTTTCAAATTCTATTTTTTCACAAATCTTTTGAAATACCCTCATAACTACACATCTGCCAGGCATTAAGAAGAAATTAAGTGGAAAGAGCAAATGATCTTTTATTAAATGGCTATGAAAAGGATAAACATCTAAGAAAACTCAGAAAAAAAATAAAATTTGAATTATATTATGCATTTTAAAGAAATTAAATACATAATTGAAAACTGTCCTCAAAGAAAACTCCAGACTCAGCTGCACTGGTGAATTTTTCCAATTATTTAAAGAAGAAATAATGCCAGTAACACCCAAACTCTTCCAAAGAACCAGATAGAACACATTTCCCTATTTGTTCTGTGTAGCAAGCCTAACCTTTGATTCCAAAATCTAACACTGGTCATTATAAAAAAAAGAAAATCACAAGTCAATCTCTTTTAAAACATAGAATCAAAAATTCCACAAATCAAGCAATCTATAAAAATAATAATACATCTCAACCTAAATGTGTATATTCCAGGAATAGAAAGGAGCTTAACATGAGAAAATTAATGAGTTTAATTTACCACATAAACAGAATAAGGGAGAAAAATCACATGATTGCTTTAATATATAAAGATAAATCATTTGGTAAATTCAATACCCATTCATGATCAAAACTTTCAGCAAATTAGGATTAAAAGAGTATCTTCTTTCCCATAAGCAAGCACAATGAAAAACAAAATTAAAATTTCTTTTAAAAGGGGGATCTTTCAAATCTATTAATTTGTAGAATCAAAAACCTACAATCAACATCATACTTAGTGAAATCCTAAAATCTTTCCCCTGTAATTGGAAATGATACAAGGAGTCTTACTGCTACCACTTCTACTCGACATTATACTAGGAATCCTAACCAGTGCAATTAAGCAAGATCAATAAGTGAAAGATTTAAGAATTGGAGACTTTTGATCAAGATGGTGGAATAGACAGTACCAGCATTACCCTCCCCCACAATCAACCAATTTATAACCATTAAAAAGCAACCACTGCCAAGCTGGGGCCACTAGAGCTCAGGGGAAGAGGAGGAGAGACCTACACAGTTCATGAAGGCAGGAGAAGCCACAATGACAGAAAGAAAGGACCGCTCCAACTGTTTTGAGCCCTGACCATGTCAAGGCTGGCCCTGGTGAGCACACAGAGCAGGAGCTGGCAAAAGCCGCAGCTGTGCCCTTTGGGTGAAGTTGCTTGGAGGCAGCAGGGGAGAAGAAGGCCTTGGTGGCCCCAAGGCCAGCAAGGCCACTAACAGGGTTTCTGCATGTCACAGACAACTGGAAAAAGGAGCCACTCAGAGGCCAGTGAGTCACTGCAAGGGACAAGCACTGGCCCATCCCATGAGAAGTTTTCGGACTGCGGGTGGTGGGGAAGACTGGGGCACCAGGGGAACACTGGGGCACAGCAGGACAGCTGATCTTTCCTCCAGTCAGCATAGGACCACTCAGTGGAGACTGGTCAGGAATACAGAACTGCAGGGGGTGCAGTTTGCTGAAAAGACACAGGCCCAGACCAGAGTTTCCACACATCCCAGGTGTATCAGACCTCACAAGACCTGGAAGTCTTACAAGGTCAACAATTAAAACCTGAGCTGCACAAAAAGCCTTCCCTTTTCAGCAGCAAAGCAGCAATTTATCTCAACCACAGGGCTCAAGTGCTGGTCCCCACAGGAGGTTACCCCATTTTAGAAGTAACCAGAGGACAACAAATTAGTTCCAGTGCAGAGTTTAAGTGATGGGAACAGCAAATAATCCAACACACGCTCAAGTGCTGGTCCCCACAGGAGGTTACCCCATTTTAGAAGTAACCAGAGGACAACAAATTAGTTCTAGTGCAGAGTTTAAGTGATGGGAACAGCAAATAATCCAACACAGAACTGAAAGAAAAAAACTAAAAAACCCACAGATCAGAAATGAAGTTCTAATATTAACCAGTAAAGGTCTAACGCCACCAGATAACACCTATCAAACCTAGAAGGACCAGAAGTCCCCCAGGATCCAAGCCAGGGTGGAGGGAGGGCCGAGGGCCTCACCACACCCCCCACAATGTCCGCAACCAGCTCAGCAATGATCAGGAGGCCACTGCTGGAACTGCCCCAGGACCTCAAGCTGGGGTAGTGGGGGACCAAGGGCCTTGGCTAAACTCCCCCAGTGCTCACATCCAGCCCAGAGATGACAACCAAACCACTGCTGGAAGTACCCCTAGCTCCCAAACTGGGCCAGGGGCCTCAGCCCCACACAAAAACATCCATATCCAGACCCATGATGACCATCTAGCCATCACCAGAAGGACCCCAGGCTCCCAAGCCTCAGTGGTGGGGGGCCTCAGGCCTCAGCCATGACCCCTGACATCCACGTCCAGCCCAGCAATGACCACCAAGTCACTGCTAGAAGCATCATGGGCTCCTGAGCTGAGGTAGGGGGTGCTGAGGGCATCAGCCATATCCCCTCAACATCCACTTCCAGCCCAGCAATGACCACCAAGCCACTGCTGGAAGCCCCCTGTGTTCCTCTGCCAGAATGAGAGGGGTGCCATGTGCCTTGACCACATCCCACCCTCCCTCCTTTCTCCTCCTCCCACCCTATCTCCCTCCTATTTCTCTTCTCCCCCTCCCCCCCAACTGCTGTGCAACAACATCTTAGAATGTAAAATATAATAATTAAGTAAGTAAGTAATTAAGTAAAAAAGAAAGATTTAAGAATTGGAAAGAAAGATGTAAAATTGTCACAACAGATTGCTACTAGACTACATAGTATACAATAGAAAATACACAAAAATCTATTTTAAAGACTATTAGAATTCATAATACACTTAGCAAAATCATTAGATACAATTCAATATACAAAAAGCAGGAGTAGCTTTATATTTCAATAAACAGAGAATGAAATTTTTTAAAACTCTGATTACAGTATTATAAATGAAAAGCCTGAGAATAAAGAAGGTACGAGAACTCTATGCAGAAAACTATAAAACACATTGTGAAAAACTGAAAATGACCTAAATAAATGAAGGACATACCATATTCATGGACTGTAAGACATTATCGTACAAATGTTAATTTCTTTTCAAATTAATCTATAGATTCTATGTAATTCCTATCAAAATATCAGCAGGATTTTACAATTTAGCTTGGAAATTGGCAAGCTGCTTTTAAAACTTATACAGAAATTCAAAGGGCCAAGAAAAGTGAAGACCCTCTTGAAAGTTTTATGAAAACTTAAGAAAATTTAGGAGAAAGAAGAACCAGAAAAGATCTCAGGAAGGAGAATCAGGTGGGATATAAGCTACTGAATGTCAGAACTTTGGAAGACAATGTAATTAAAGCAGTAATTAAAGCAATGAAATGGAATATGGAGTCCAGAAACAAACTCATATGACATGAGTACTTGGTTTATAAAAAGGTAATATTGTATATCAGAGGGGAAAATGGTGGTCTTTTAATAAGTGTGGTGCTGGGTTGACTGGATGGACATTTAGATAAAAATTAAATCTTAACTTCTACTTTGTACCATCCACAAGAAATCGAACACATGTAAATTGTAGATCTAAATAGAAATATAAAACAATAATATTCTAAAAGATAATATGTGATCATTTCTTCATTATCTTGGGGTAAAGAAAGATTAATTAAATGGGACCCAAATGTCAGTAACTATAAAGGAAGCAATTGCTGAGCCAGACCTGATTAAAATTGGGGTCTTGTACTCCAAAATATACCATTAAGAGAATGAAAAACAAGTCAGAGAATGAGAGAAGAACTTTTGCAATATACATATATAATTTTAAAAAGGTTTGAATCCAGAATGTATAAAGATCTACTGCCATGGGCCGGCCCGGTGGTGCACTGCCGTAGTGCGCCGCTTGGGAAGTGCGGTGGCGCTCCCGCCGAGGGTTTGGATCCCACATACAGACCGGTTCCCGCTCACTGGCTGAGCGAGGCGCGGGAGCAACACCGAGGGTTGCGATCCCGTTGCCGGTCCCGGTCCGGTACGGGGGCAACACTGAGGGTTGCGATCCGTTGCCAGTCCCGGTCCGGTACGGGGGCAACACTGAGGGTTGCGATCCATTGCTGGACACGGAAAAAGGCAAAAAGGTAAAAAAAAAAAAGATCTACTGCCAGTAAATAAGATAACACAGATCATAAAGCAGAAAAACAGAAAACACTTGAACAGGCACTTCACAAAAAAGTATAAATAAATGGCCAATAAACTTATGAAAATGTACTCAACTTCATTCATCATTAAGAAATTGTATACATAAAGCCACAATGAAATACCGTTTACACCCACTGGAATGTCTAAACTTGAAAAGGTTGGCAATACCAAGTGTCATCAAGTATAGCACTTGGAACTGTCATTTATGTTTAAATAAAATATGATTCAATAGAGCCATACAATGGAATACGATTCAGCTTTTTAAAAAGAATGAGGTATTTATATGTACCTACATAGAAAGGACTTTAATTTATGTTTTAAATGAAAAGAGTAAAGAAATGAATAATACATTTCTCACAAATATTAAAAAAGAAAAGGATACAGATGTATAAATATTTCCATGTATTAATACACTTATAATTATATAAACCTTTTTGGAAATATACATAAGAAAGTGTTAGTAGAGGTGACTTTTACGAAACAGGACTAAGGAGGTTAGGAGGACGGATGCGGTGCACCCTCCACCCCCTGTGCAGGTGACCCAGGATTGCGCAGGGCCAGCGCCAGGGCTCCAGAGGCCGCTAGCCTTGAGCGCAGGGCATTCCAGACCCTGGCCCTGCCCCTTCTATCCAAAGTTGAGCCACCTGCCTTAGACTGCCAGATCGTCCACGGGTAACTGCTTTTCCATCCCAGCGGGCTTCTGAAATGGGCTTACCAACAAAACGAACCCCGAGTGCAGAGCACCTTGAGGCCAGGTGCAGCTGCCTGCCCAGGACTCAATGCCGGCGGGAGGAGGGGAGGGGAGGGGAGGGGAGAGGGGAGGGGGG
>NW_007728239.1:32825-50263 GCF_000696425.1 Galeopterus variegatus
GAGGGGAGAGGGGAGGGGGGAGGGGAGAAAAAGAAGGAATGCAGTGAGGATAGAGTCCTTTATGTTTCACCGCAGGGATACACAGGGGACACATTCCAAGACCCAAACAGTGGATATTACCAAGCCGACTGCTGTCAATCAGAGCAGGTTTCTGTTGACATCTTCCACCCACAAATTTAGTGCATTTTCCATCGTAAGCACTTATTAGCCACTGTAGCCATAACTTGCAGTTTGAGGTCCAACAGCAAAACTAGCACCATTTTTTTCTTTCTTCACAATTTCATAGCTAGGAGATTTCTTCTTACTGTGGATTTTACCATCCTCGGCATAAGATTTTTTTCTTTCCTTAAGTCAAGAACTTTCACCTTTTCACTTAAAGGAAGTACTTTACAGCTTCCCCTTGGCATCTCCAAATTGCCAGCACCACTACCCCTGAGGTGGGGACATTATCAAGTAAAAAAGGGTTCCTTGAACACAAGCGCTGCCGTTCACTCTGATAACCCAGAGGGCTAAGGGATTAATGGGCAGGTGGTGTCTGCAGCTGGATGTGCTGGACAGAGGGATGACTCACGTCCTGCGTGGGACAGAGCAGCACAGCACGAGATTGCATCACGCCACTCACATGGTCAGCAATTTAAAACTCATAGGTTGTTTATTTTTGGAACCTTCCACTTAATATTTTCAAACCACAGTTGATTGTGGGTATCTGAAACCACAGAAAGTGAAATCGCAGAAAACGGGGAGCTACAGTATAGTGTTTGAATATACCATGAGTGCATATATTTCTTTATAGTAATTTATGTGTGTGTTTGTACACACACTCATACACACAACACACATATACACAAATACATGTACACACTTATTCTGAAGGCACTCTCTGCTTTAATGTCTAAATGTCTGAATCTTTTTAAAAGGTTACTATATACTTTGTAACTTTTGGCAGACATTTTTAAAAAATAATGATTTGAGTTTTGGAATATTGATCTAACGCCCTAGTTCTGGCGATGATTAGATAATAGCCCAATCTGCCTCTGAGGACAGGTTTTGTTCAGGGCAATGAAACATTTCATCCCATTCGGGAGCATAGTTCTGCTGTAAGCAGGTCATCAAACTAATTGCAGGATGGAGAGTCAAAGCAGGAGATTAGTTCTACAGGAGCAAAGGTTCAGCTTAGTAAACTCTGGAAATCTATGGTTCGTCCAAACAATTTATACACTGCTCACCCTACAGTTAATAGAGAAGAACCAGAGAGACTCCAGAGCCATCATTACCCGTCACCTAGTAAGCCCCTTGTTTTGATCTTAACCTTGTTCCTGATCCATCCCAGTTCTTCCTGGTTACTGATTCTGAGTTCACTTTCTTATCTTTATGTTTGATTTCTCCTGACTTATTGATAAGAGTTTAGATGTGTTGTCCCCGCAAAACTCATGTGGAAATCTGATCCCCAACGTGGCAGTGTTGGGAGCTGTTTGAGTCATGGGGGTGGATCTCTCATGAGTGGATTAATGCTCTCCCCAGGGGGAGGGGGGTAATGAGTGAGATCTCGCTCTACCAGTTCACCCACGAGAGAGCTGGTTGTTCATAGGACCCTGGCACCTCCCCTCTCTCTCTCTTGCTTCCTCTCACCATGTGATCTGCTTGTACCCACTGGCTGCCTGCCGCTTTCCGCCATGAGTAGAAGCAGCCTCAGGTCTGCACCAGATGCAGCTGTCCCGGAATCGTAAGCCAAATAAACTTCTTTTCTTTATAAATTACCCAGTTTCAGGTGTTCTGTTATAAGCAACACAGAAACAGACTGATTACACTTATAATTTCAATGAAGTCCATTTTTTTGGTTTGTTTGTCCTTCGTTATCTCTAAGTATTTTGGTTCACTTTACTTTTAACTGCCTTGGGTAGGAAACCCTTTAGGACCAAATGACACTTCTAGTACCCTTGGCCACCACCAAGTCAAGTCTGCATAACATGTGAAAGAGTATTTTGGTACTGAATATGTTCAGGCAAGAACTTGCTTTTTCCCAGGCCACAACATCCCTAGTTGGCTCATGGGAGAACTCTGAAAAAAGGCATACAGGAGCCCAGCATTTGCAGCCAGTTCAATGAACCCAAGAATGCAAAGTGTGGGTTAATTCTACCATCTGTACGTTCATTCATTATAGTGCTTGGAAAAAAGGAACAAAATTATTTTAATTTATACATGTTATAATGCTACTCCTTGATAATCAAAGAGACTAATTTTATTTATTTACTTTTTAATTTTTTAATTTTAATGTTTTTATTTTTGTCCACAAAACAATCTTAATATATTTAAAAAGAATAAGATCATAGTAAATATGTTCTTTGAACACAGTAAGAGAAGGAAAATTAGAAAATTCACAAATGTGTGGAAATTAAACAACACTCTCCTAAATAAACAATGGGTAGAAAGAAAAATCACAGGGAAATTAGAGAGTAGTTTGAGATAAAAATCCAAGTGAACATATCAAAATTTTAGGATGCAGGGCTCACGCAGTGCTTAGAGAAAATTTATATTTGTAAACACCTATATTAAAAATAAGAAAAATCTCAAATCAGTAATGTAAACTTCTAACTTAAGAAAATAGAAGAGCAAACTAAACCAAAAGCAAATATAAGTATGAAATAACAAAGATTACAACAGAAAAATTTGAAATAGGAAACTAAAAAAAAAAATAGAGAAAATCAACAAACCAAAAAGTCAATTCTTTAAAAAGATCAACAAATTTGCAAACCTTTATCTAAACTGACCAAGAAAAAAAGAGAAGACCATAATTACTAAAATCAGAAATAAAGCAGGGGAACTATTACATTGTCACTTTGGTTTTTTGTGGCAGAAAAATTTAGTTTCTTTTTCTTTCTCATTTGCGTTTTGTTCTACCAGTGGGTTTTGTTCTTTTTTCCATATTCATGGTAGTGATTGTCATTTTTCAGAATCCAGATGAAGGACACCCTTGAAGATTTCTTGTAGGGCTGGTTGTATGGTAGTGAACTCTTGCAGTTTTTGTTTGACTGGAAAATACACTATTTTCCCTCATTTCTGAAGGACAGACTTGTTGGGTACAGTATTCTTGGCTGGCAGTATTTTTCCTTTTGTATTTCGAATATGTCACCCTGTTTTCTTCTGGCCTATAGAGTTTCTGTTGAGAAGTCTGCTGTTAGTTTGATAGAGGCTCGCTTATAGATAGATGCCTTGATGCTTTTCTCATTTAAAATTCTCTCTTTGTTTTTGAACTTTGCCAGTTTGAGTATCACGTGACTTGGAGAGGATCTTTCTGGGTTGAATTTGTTTGGGGATCTTTGAGCCTCTTGGGGCTGAAGGTCCATGCCTCTCCCTATACCTGGAAAGTTTTCTGTTATTATTTCATTGAATAGATTTTTTTTTTCCTTTCTGTCTTTTTTCGTGTCCGGCAACGGATCGCAACCCTCAGTGTCGCGCCTGTACCGGACCGGGACCGGCAACAGGATCGCAACCCTCGGCGCTGCGCCCGCCCCTCGCTCAGCCAGTGAGCGGGAACCGGTCTGTATGTGGGATCCGAACCCTCGGCGGGAGCGCTGCCGCACTCCCAAGCGGCGCACTGTAGCAGTGCGCCACCGGGCCGGCCCATTTCATTGAATAGATTTTGCATGCCTTTGCCTTTCTCTTTCCCTTCTGGAACATCATGATTGGAATGTTTGTGTGCTTAAGGCTGTCTGCTAGCTCTCTTAGATTTTCTTCATTTTTTAAAATTCTTCTTTCCTTTTTTTGTCTGCTTGGGTTATTTCAAAAATACTATCTTCAAGATCAGGAATTCTTTCATCTGCTTGTTCTAGCCTGCTACTTAAGCTCTTGGTTCTGTTTTTTATTTTGTTGAGTGCATCTTTCAGTTCCATGAGTTCTGCTACATTCTTTTTTAAGTTATTAATCTCTTTGTAAATTTCCTCCTTCATATTCTGGATTATTTTTTTCTCATTTCATTATGTTGTCTACCTGAGTCTTCTTGTACCTCAGTGAGTTTCCTTAAGATTGTTGCGCAGAATTCCATATTTGAAAATTATTGTTTTCTTTTGGTGGTGTCATATTTTCTTAAGTTTTCATATTTCTGGTATCACTCCAATGATGTCAGGTCATCTGGTAGAGCAGTTGCTTCTTCTGTTACTCTACAGTAAGCTTTGAGAAGAGAGACATCCTCTTCCTTTTCTGATCTGTGCTGATGACTCACCTTGTGTCAGTGTGCCCAAGTTTCTGGTGGGCTGTCTGCACAGTGACTATGGCTACTGCTATGACATTAAGCCACTTTTGTGGCAGCCATGGCTGTGGCAGTGGCTGTGGTGGATCACCTGTATTGAAGAGTCATTTTTGGCGTGTTCTCTTGCCTGTTTCCAGGCAGAGGTGGCTGCCCTCAGCTCCTCAAGACTAATTTTAAAAGTACTATTATGATGAATAGGTAAATGTGATATGGTGCCTGCATACAAGGTAATTATACAAAAATCAATAGATTGGTTTGTTGTTGTTTTTCCAGTAGCAATCAGAATTCTTAAATATAAATAACCAACTCAGGCTAGTTTAAACAGAAAAGAAATGTGTTAAAAGATACAGAAACTCTGGCCAGAGAATCAGGCCTTGGCATTTCTTCAGAGAAAGGCATCCAAATGACTCCACAGAACTGGAACAGTAGAGCCACCATTGCCACCCTCATGGCACAGACACTGCAGCTTGCACATCAATCCCTTGGATATTAGCCACCATGTGTTACAACTAGAAAACTTCATGCCTTAAACAATGCCAGAATGCTTCAGTACTTTTTATATCATTAGTTTCCAATTCAAAGTCTGTGAAAGTATAACTAATTGACAAAGCCAGGGTCAAATGCCTAAGTCTCAGCTATAAGAGAGGCTGGGAAATTTCCATAGGGGAGACGGTCTTTGCCTCTCAACAAGATGCATAAAGTTGGAAATTCCTCAAGCATAGGAAATATATTCAGTGCTTCCAGATGGCCAAAGAGAAGGAGAAACGTCTGTTGTAGTCCACGCTTCGAACTGTCCAACATCATCATATGACCTTGTTCTATAAGTAACCTTCCAATCACAACAATAATGGTCTCACTGAAAATAATGAAACTATCTACCCCAGAAAAATGAACTCGTGTTCTTCTCTAAAACAGAGACCACCTGAGCCTTGTGTGATATTTCACTGAACTTCACATCTAGGCTTACTGTGTAATGCTCATTCCTCTGTAGTTCTATGTATTAATGTTCTGTGTATGATGAACTAAATGGTACCGTTCAACATCGTAACACACCCTACATAAAGTTACATTAAAAAGAAGATGGAAAAATAATATATTTAGCATATATACATATATTATACATATATGCATATACATATACGAAACACAGCAAGGAGAAAACGATGATACTTAAACTCACAAATAATAACATGTTTCTCCCTAACATAATGCAACTAGCACAGACCAAGGTGTGCTAACCCTTCCCCCCAGAAGGGAAGATCGAAAGCACATAAGTTACTGTGCTCGTGTTTGGGTGATGTTTATTCTTCATGTCATTGAGTCACAATTCCCTTCTGCTTTTCTGGGTAATCTAAAGTTACATTACAAGGGTACTTGAAAAAGTTCATGGAAAGATCCATATTATCTTTCAATTCTATTTCTCCAAGAATGTTTTGAAGTACCCTCAGAAAAGGTTAACTCCAACTAACACATATAATATAAACCAGTAGGGAGAAAAGAGAGGGAAAATTGATTAATTTATTAAATATGTGCATATCAAGATAAGGAACCATATGTATAGATACCACAATCCTCACTTCTGTGATTAGATATAAGACCATATTTAGTGATGAAAATTTTTCAGTACTCATCCTGCAATCATTTTGCCTTCAGCCAGACATTTAGCTAACCATGATTCTTTTCCTGTGTGTTTCCCAGGTCAGCCGAACTCTTTCCGGCAGTACTCAGCAAGTGTCAGAGAATACTTGCTGGAAAAGAAGTAAGTCTGTGACAAGTAGGGGAGCGTAAGGGTGAGCAGATAGGATGTAGGAGACCATCCCTGCCTACTGCTGACACCTGCCAGTACATGTCCAGGCCTTCCCAGGGTTCAGCCCTGTCTGCCCAAGGCCTAAAAATACCTGGGACAACTCACTCGCACAGGATATGGTCCGGTGGCTGCATGCAACTGCATGTGACTGCTCTGAAAAGAAGAAAATAGGTCTGCTTGGTCTGTTCCCAGAACCCAGTGCAATGATTGAATCAGTGAGAAAGCAAGATAAGGTTTGGGTCAAGAGCACAGATGTGGAGCCATATACAGCTAGACATGAAGACAATCTCTGACTCTTGTTAGCTCTGTGATCTTGTGCAAGCTTCTAATGTCTCTAAGCCTCAGTTCTTTGTAAAATGGGAATTAAAATGGCTACTCGGCAGAGACTGGAGAAACCCTACTCTGCTGGGACAAGGTAGGTGGGAGGGTCTGTGGTCTGCACTTCCACTGCAGATGCCTGCAATTCAAGCTGGAAGGTAACTGTGCACCCATGTGGTCAGTGAGCCCAGTGCAAGGAGCTGCTGGGAGCCCACATAACTGCATTTTTCCAGAGAAAAAGTACACGCTGAGTTACCCCATCTTCCTTGGTCCCAGGCTGCTGCTGGACATCACCATTTGGGGATAGGAGCCAGGACATGGAGGGAATCTCCCACCCTGTTGGAGAGGGTGTGGAGAGTGCCCCTCCTGCCTAGCCCCTCTTGCCTAGATCCACACTCACCTCACTCCCTGGAACTTAGGAAACCATCCATCCCAGTGGAGATTGCATGGGGAGTGTGCCAGCTTCTCTGGGTACACACACTCCTGCAAGTCTCTGGAAAACTTGCCTGGATCCACACCTGCCTTTCTCCAGAAACCATGAGTCCCACTGGACTCAGCAAGCCTGCCAAAGTGTTCTATCCCAGCAGAGAGGGTCTGGAGAGTGGGCCAGTGGCTCCTGAGTGCACACAATACCCACCCAACTCAGCAAGCATGCCAGAGTGTCCTGCCCCAGCAGGAAGAGTGCAGGGAGTAATCCTGCACCTTCCAGGTGCATGCAGCCCCATCCTTCTCTGGCAAACTTGCCTAGATCCACATCCACCTTCCCCCCAGAAACTCAGAGCATCACCTGACTCAGCAGAGAGGGTGTAGGAAATGTGCTGGCCACTCTTTGGTACACACAGCCTCCCACATGTCATGAATGAACTTGACCCAAGCCCACCTCCCCCACCCTGAACTTGGAACTCAGACACTGCCCAACACAGCAGACCCACCCACCCCAGCAGAGAGCTCATGGCATGTGCTGGCTACTGACAGATGCAAGAAGCTCCATGCATCTCTGACCCACACCCACCTTCCACACCCCACTCATCAATCCTGCCCAGAGGAGAGGGTATAGTGAGTGAGCTGTTACCTGCTGGGTCATGCACTCCCATGTCTCTGGTTAACCTGTTTAGATCCATATACTCTAGTGAAGAGGCCTGCCCACCTCGACCAGGGGCTCAGAGAAGTGCCCCAGCACTTCTCCCAGGGGTGTGCAACCCACTCAGTACACCAGCAACTCTCATCACTACAAAAGAACACCACACAGCAAAGACAAACAATAAAAGGGAAAGAAAGGAACAAAAGAAGTACAAAAAAAACTGTAAAAAAATTAATAAAATGGCAGGAATAAGGCAATACCTTTCAATAACAACCCCAAATGTAAATGTAGTAAGTTATCCAATTAAAAGATATAAACTGGTCTGAATGGATTAAAGAAACTAGACCTAACTATATGCTGCCTGCAAGAAACTCAGTTCACCAGTAAAGACACACATAGAATAATAGTGAAGGGATGGAAAAAGATATTCCACACAGTAGAAACCAAAAACAAACAGGAGTTGCTATGCTTATATCAGATAAAATACACTTTAAACCAAGAACTATAAAAAGAAACAAAGAAGGACATTACATAATGATAGAGGGATCAATGCAGCTAGAAGATATACCAATCATAATGTATATGCATCCAACATCAGAGCAACCAGATATAGAAAGCAAATGTTATTGGATCTAAAGGGAGAGATAGACTCCAAGACAACAATAGTTGGGGACTTCAACACCCCTCTCTGAACATTGGACTGGTATCTAGACAAAAAATTAGCAGAGAAATACTGGATTAAAACTTTAGACTAAATGAACATGACAGACATTCACAGAACATTTCATACAATGACTGCAGAATATACATTCTTCTCATCAGCACCTGGATCATTCTCCAGGATAGAACACATGTTAGGCCACAGATCAAGTCTCGACAAATTTAAAAACATTGAAATCATATTGTGGATTTTTTCAGACCACAATGAAATAAAACAGGAATTCAATAACAAGTTTGACCTTAGAAACTATATAAATACATGTAAATTAAACAACATGCTCCTGAACACCCAATGGATCAAAGAAAAAGTAAATCAGAAAATCAAAAAATTTCTTGAAACAAATAAAAATACAAGCACAACAAACAAAAACCTATGGGATACTGCAACAGCAGTACTAAGAGGAAAGTTTATTGTAATAAGTACTTACATCAAAAAGTTGAAAGATCCCAAATAAACAACCTAATGTTACATCAAGAGTCTAGAAAAGCAGGAAATCAAACCCCAGAATTAGTAGATGGAAAGAAATAACAAAGACCAAAACAGAACTAAATGAAATAGAGACCAAAAAACAAAAGATACAAAGGATTGATGAAACAAAATTTGGGTTTTTTTAAAAGATAAACAGAAATGATAAACCCTTAGCTGGACTAACAAAGAAAAGGGAAGACCCAAATAACAAAATTCAGAAATGAAAATGGAGACATTACAACTGATTCCACAAAAATACAAAGAATCGTTAGAGACTATTATGAACAACTATATATCAAAAAATTTGAAAATCTAGAGGAAATGGATACATTTCTGGACACATACGACCTACCAAGACTGAACCAAGAAGAAACAGAACAGACCAATAAGGAGCAAAGAGATTGTATCAGTAATCAACAGTCTCCCAATAAAGAAAAGCCCCAAACTGGATGGTTTCACTGCAATTCTACCAAACTTTTAGAGAAGATTTAATACTAAATGTTCTCAAAGTATTCCACAAAATCAAAGCAAAGGATATTCTCCCAAACTCATTCCATGAGACCAGAATTACCCTGATACCAGAACTAGACAAAGACACAACAAGAAAAAGAAAACTACAGGCCAATATCCTTGATGAACTTAACATGCAAAAATTCTCAACAAAGCACTAGCAAACAGAATTCAACAGCACATCAGAAAGATTATAACCATGATCAAGTGGGATTCATCCCAGAGATGCAAAGATGGTTTAACACATGCAAATCAGTAAGTAATACACCACATCAGCAAAACAGAAGACAAAAACCATATGATCACCTCAATGGAAAAGAAGCATTTTATGGAATTCAACATCCCCTTATGATAAAAACCCTCGAAAAATTGGGTATAGAAGAAAAATATCTCAGCACAATAAAAGCTATATATGACAAATTCACACTTAACATCATCCTGAACTGGGAAAAGTTGAAAGCTTTTTCTCCAAGAACAGGAACAAGACAAGGATTCCCACTCTCATCACTCCTATTTAACACAGTACTGAAAGTTCTAACCAGAGCAATTAGGCAAGAGAAAAGAATAAAGAGCATCCAAATTGGAAGAGGAACTCAAATTGTCTCTGTTTGCGATGACATGATCTTATATATAGGAAAACCTAAAGACTCCATGAAAAAAACTCTTAGAGCTTATAAACAAATTCAGTAAAGTTGCAGGATATGAAATCAATATATGAAAGTCAGTAGCATTTCTATACACCAACAACAAACTAGTAGAAAAAGAAATCAAGAAAGCAACTCCATTTATAATAGCTACCAAAAAAATAAAATATCTAGGAATAAATCTAACCAAGGAGGCAAAAGATATCTACAATGAAAACTACAAAATACTGATGAAAGAATTAAAAAGGACACAAAAAAGTGAAAAGACATTCTATGCTCATGGATTGGTAGAATTAATGTTGTGAAAATGTACATACTACCCAAAGTGACCTACAGATTCAACACAATCCCTATCAAAATATGAATGACATTCTGCACAGAAATAGAAAATGCAATCCTCATATTCATGTGGAAGAACAAAATACCTCTAATAGCCAAAGCAATCCTGAGCAAAGAGTTAAGCAGGAGGCCTTATACTACCTGACTTCAAATTATACTACAGAGCTATAGTAAACAAAACAGCACAGTACTGGCATAAAAACAGACACATGGACTAGTGTGGAACTGAATAGAGAATCCAGAAATCAACCCACAGACTTACAGCCAATAAATCTTTGACAATAGCACTGAAAACATACATTGGGGATAGAACAGCCTCTTCAATAAATGGTCCATATAGAAGATTGAAACTAGACCCTTACCTCTTACCATATACAAAAATCAACTCAAAATGGGTTAAAGACTTAAATGTAAGACCAAAAACTATAAAACTTCTAGAAGAAAACACAGGGGAAAAGCTCCGGGACATAAAAGTAGGCAAAGATTTTATGAATAAGACCTCAAAAACACAGGCAATAAAAGCAAAAATTAATAAATGGGATTTTATCAAAATAAAAAGCTTCTGCACAACAAAGGAAACAATCAACAGAGCAAAGTGACAACCTAGAGAATGGGAGAAAATATTTGCAAACTCCACATCTGACAAGGGGATAATATCCAGAATACACAAAGAAATCATACAGGTCACTGGCCAAAAACCAAATAACCCAATTAAAAAATGGGCGAAGGAGGTGAATAGACATTTCTCAAAAGAAGACAAACAAATGGCCAACAGGTATACAAAAAAATGCTCAACATCACTAATCATCAGGGAAATGAAAATAAAAACCACACTGAGATATCATCTCACCCAAGTTAGGCTGGCTATTATGAAAAAGACAGAAAATAACAAATGCTGGCAAGGATGCGGGGAAGGGGAACTCATACATTTTTGGTGGGACCGTAAATTAGTACAGCCATTTTGGAAAACAGTATGGAGGTTTCTCAAACAACTACAGATAGATCTACTATATAATTCAGCAATCTCAGTATTGGGTGTATACCCAAAGGAATGGAAAACATTATGTCAAAGGAATGGCTGGACTCCCATGTTTATAGCAGCTCTGTTCACAACAGCCAAGATATGGAAGCAACATAAACGGCCATGGACAGATGATTGTATAAAGAAAATGTGATACGTATACAGCGGAATACAAAAGAACGGAATTCTGCCATTTGCATGGATGAGCTTGGAGAAAATTATGCTAAATGAAATAAGCCAGGCACAGAAAGAGAAATACTACATGTTCTCACTCATAATGTGGGAGCTAGAAAATAGAACAAAAGGACTGGCTGATTAGCTCAATTGGTTAAAGCGTGCTGTTATAACACCAAGGTCAGGGGTTTGGATCCCCATGCTGTCCAGCTACCAAAAAATTTAAAATAAAAAAATAAATAGGGTTGGCTGATTAGCTCAGTTGGTTAGAGTATGGTGCTGACAACCAGCCAGCCACACACACACACAAAAGAACACAACAAAAAAACACACATAATAATAACAATAAATTGAACTGTTAAAAGGAGAGAAAAGAACTGTGGTTACTGGAGGGGGAAAGTGAGAGGCTGGTTAATGGACACAAAATTACAGCTGGACTGGAAAAGGAAGTCCCATTGGCGTACAGTCCACCCAGGAATCTATAATTAACAATGTTTTACTGCATGTTACCAAACAACTAGAAGAGGGAAGGTCAAACGTGCACATCACAAAGACATTATTAGTTTTTGTAATAATGAATATGCTAATTATCCTGAATAGATTAGCACACATTGTATACATGTAGTGAAATATAACTCTGTACCCCCTAAATATGTACAATCAATACGTGTCAATTTTAAAAATTAAATTTGTATAGGACACTTTTACTAGACAAAATTATATATATCAAAATGATTTTTATGGTCTGATTTGTCTGATCGATCGCAACCCTCAGTGTTGCCCCCGTACCGGACCGGGGACCGGCAACGGGACCGCAACCCTCGGCGTTGCTCCCGCGCCTCGCTCAGCCAGTGAGCGGGAACCGGTCTGTATGTGGGATCCGAACCCTTGGGCGGGAGCGCCGCCGCGCTTCCCAAGCGGCGCACTTATCCAGTGCGCCACCGGGCCGGCCCAATATGTTTCAATAAAACATTTAAAATAAATAAAACAATAATAATAAATAAAAGTAAAATGGCAACTCCTTTATAGAGTTACTCTCATAATTAAGTGAGATAATCACACAAGTGTGTAGCATGGTTCTGGGACACAGTAAATGCTCAGTATATTCAGCTAATATTATTTCTTTTTACTACTATGGGCACACAACAAATATTTTTTTTACTGAATAAGTGAGCCTACATTAAGGGTCCTTAGCTCAGCCTGAGTGCCCAGGTCTGTCCCCAGCCTCCGCCAGTTCTATTTTGCTCCTAGGAGGAGGTTTGCGGCTGAAGAGACATCCTGCCCCAGAACCCTGCCTGTCACCTTAGGCACAGGCCACCTTGTCTGAGCTGCCGCATGTCCCATTCTCAGCAGTCTGGGGTCTGGCATGCAGCTAAGCATGCCTCCAGGAACGGAGAATTAGCACTGGCTTAATCATTAATCCCACCACCTCCAGAGGTCAGGCTGCTGAGCCCCTCACTCGCAGGTTTCCCTGCACCAGCCCTGGACGATGTAGATGCCAGAACAAATGCCGACTTCGGTGTCTGTTTTCTATGGACAGATGGCTGTCCTCTCTAAACTGGCCTTTGTCGCTTCAGTATCAGCACGCCTGATCAGGCTAAGGCCATACTGGGGAAGGAAACAGACTGACTCACTAATCATCAGTTTGCCAAAGCCAATTTGTACGTAACTGAGCTACCAAATTATTGAGAATTAATTTTCATTTTACCTTTATCATCACTTTCTTACAGCTACTTAATCACAGAGCAGCCTGCCCAGGCCCACGGATCATGAAACCCTTCTCTGCTTCAGTGTTCAAAGGCAGAGCCCTCCTGAAATGGACACCATTTAACTTAAATGCAGCTTCCCCTTTCTTTGGTTTAAGGACATTTGCCTTGCTCGGCCTCGGCTTCTGAGCTACCTTGCATGTATTTCCTGCTCTGACAGCATAACGACCACAGCCGCCCATGCTGAACAGGCTGAGGGTCTGACAGTTTTCAAGGAGTTGGCCATTCAGTGACCTGACGATTCAGCAAATTGATTTTCAGCAAATTAACTCTTGGTAGGTTGGCTTTTGGCAAATTAGCTATTCAGTAAGTTAGTTTTTATGGAATTGACCTAGATCCAATGGAGATCTAAGTTTCCAAGTAATATTTTGGAATACCATCCGGGAGCAAAGAGTCATTTTTTTCTTGTACTCAGAGAAATAGGACTCACTAACTCTTAATCAGTGTATGTGCACATGCACATTTTTAACAAAGCATGCAGTTGCCACGTTACAGCAGCCAGGGTCTGTTTGAAATGACTCGGCAGTCCTCAAGAGAAGGGAGGAAAGGAAGATGGAAGGAGGCCACTTGGCACGTTGCCACTTGGAAACAAGGAATTGAGGAAGCCTGAACATACTCACGAGTTGGTTGCTAAATAAATAAATAAATAAATAAATTACCTTGTTCTGACCCAAGTTCATTCACCCTAGACAGCTGAGTCTGATGATTGCAGTAACCAGCACTTTCCAAGCACGGGCACCATCCTAAGCAATGGCCTCAACCCTGGAAGGTAAGTAGTGTTATTATCCTCACAGCATGGATGTGAAAACCAAAGAACAGAGAAGGGAGACAACTGGCTCAGTGTCACACAGCGAATGAATGGCAGAACCAGCATTTCAGTCCCAAGCCCAGCCACACGGCTTCTCGATGGCTTCAAAGCTTGGACTCAGCTCAAATGGAGGGTTGGGAAAGATGGTGTCAGAACCATGACCCAACAGTGTGAAACAAAGCCATGGCCCAGGAGTAGGAAGAGGAGACCAGGAGGGAAGGAGAGCATAGATAAGAACAGAAACTGAAAGGTGCTGGGCTCCTGCTCTGGGCCAAGAACTGGGGCCAGCACTTCCTTCCAAAAGCCCTGACACTCAGGCAAGATCCCTGTTGCACAGGGAAGGACACTGAAGCCCAGAGTCGGGGCCCACAGCTAGAAGGTCGTGGAGCTAGGCTTAGCATTCGAATAAGTCTCACTGTAAAGTCCACAGAAATTGGGCTCAAATTTGGGGCTGAGCAGGCTGACTTGTGAATACAGAAAATGGGAAGATTATCTGCATCTAAGGTAGATGCAAGGCCAGGTTCCATCAGGACAACCTCTTTTCCCAGAGACAACGTTTGAGGAAGACCGCATCACTTGACCCTTGGAAGCACTTCCCAAGGACGGGAAGGATGTTCTAGAAGCAGACCCTGCCATCTGGAGGCCGCCAGGCACTTGCAGCCCCTTTATAATCCCCCTCCCAGCTGTCAAACACAGCCCACTGGGGCGTTAATTTGGCAGAGGAAACATTGGTTATCAGTTAGAAAGCTTATCAAACGTCAATTAGCATTCTGCCATAATTGATGTCTAATTAACATACTATCGCGTGTTATCGGGTGCCAATTAAATGCCTAACCAGTCCTTGCTATTTTATTGCACCAAGACAGTAATTGTGCATTTCTCAGTTCAGTAACTTTGGAATTAATTTGATTGTGAGCCTTTTGGAGTATGGAGACCCAGAGAGAACTCTCAGGCAGGTACTAAACTGACGTGCTGCTTGATCTTGCTAACGCCCACCTTACGTTCACTATCTTCCTGACAGATCAAATCACTCACTGCCGGGAAGGTCAACCTCCAGGAGTTGTTGGTGCCACGCCGGGGCGACCACGGAAGCCAGAAAGGAGCAGGACAGGCTGGGGAGGGAGAAAAGCGTGGGATGGCCTTCCCTCCCTCTCAGCCAGGCCGAGTGTCTCTGGGAAGGGGCCTGCGACATACCCAGACTCACGGTTAGCAGAAGACGAACCGCAGGGGTGTGGACACGGCGGAGTCTCGGGCCCTGCATGTGGAGGAGAGATCACGACGCACACTCAGTTCTTTTGGGAGAGGGACCCTGGCGCCCTGCCATCCGCGCCCCACGCAGGAGGATCAATGGCCACGTGGGGATTTGCAGCACCGCTGAGACGCCAGAAAGCTCCGCAGAGACGTGGGTAAGGCGCAAGTCCTGAAGGAGGACAGGACCCTCGGCGGTGCTGAGGCGGGGCCGCTGCAAACCACGCTCCTGCTTGCGGGCGCCTGCCGGAGACCCTGCCAGCAGGGGGCGCCTGCCGGAGGAGACCCTGCCAGCAGGGGGCGCCTGCCGGAGGAGACCCTGCCAGCAGGGGGCGCCTGCCGGAGGAGACCCTGCCAGCAGGGGGCGCCTGCCGGAGGAGACCCTGCCAGCAGGGGGCGCCTGCCGGAGGAGACCCTGCCAGCAGGGGGCGCCTGCCGGAGGAGACCCTGCCAGCAGGGGGCGCCTGCCGGAGGAGACCCTGCCAGCAGGGGGCGCCTGCCGGAGGAGACCCTGCCAGCAGGGGGCGCCTGCCGGAGGAGACCCTGCCAGCAGGGGGCGCCTGCCGGAGGAGACCCTGCCAGCAGGGGGCGCCTGCCGGAGGAGACCCTGCCAGCAGGGGGCGCCGGCGGGAGCCGGGCTCGCGGCCTCCCGCTGCTGCTGCTGCTGCGAGCGTCACCCCCGCGGCTCTCCACCCGGGCCGCAGCCCCAGCTGCGTTCAGCCTGCAGTGTTTTTCATCCCGTGCACTGACGAGACCCCAGCACTGGCCGGCACCCCTGCCCTACTCAGCGACCTGAGTTTCAGCTCCACGCGGCTCCTGTCCACGGTCTGAGTTTCAGCAGTGCCTTTCTCTCCCCCTACTCCTCCGGCCCTGGGAGTGCGTGCTGCTCCCTGCATCACCGCCTGTGTGATGTGCCAGGTCTTTTTCGTGTCCTGTCAGTTATGGAGTTACCAGCGTTATAGCTACTGGAAAAGATCTTTATACTAAAAACTGTCTGCTCAAATAGCTGATGTGGTTCTGTCTGCTAATGGGATCCTGACTGATATGGAAGGATGGACCAGAACCAGAAGGAGGCCTTGCAGAGGGCTCCATGAAACACACTCGCACCAAAAGGAGGGGGACGAATGAGGGGTGAGGGGTGGGGGAGGGGCTGGAGGGAGGAAGCCCACCCGCATCGGGTGTGGTGGGGAGGGTTAGCCTGGGGGTTACAATACCTAACTCTAACTCTGCTTCTTCTTGTGTGTGTGTGGCCTTGGGCAAGTTGTCTAGCTTCTCTGTGCTTCAGTTTCCCCATGTGTATAATTGGTGTGATGTAACTCCCTACCTCATAAATTTAATTTGTGTATTTAATGATATACATAAAAGCATTCAGCAGAGTGCTGGAAATAAAGACTGTGTTTTATGAACATCGCCATCAGCAGCTGATTGGGTGGGCAGGGTGGGAAAACGATGCGCAGAAGGATGAAATCGCTTGCTCACCTTGGATTCCCACTGGCAAGCAGCACAGGTATGTTCTCACACAGATCCTCTCGCAAGGGCGGTGTCCCATCAGCTATAGCCACTGAACTTGCTGAGGGAGCTTGTTATATAAATGAGCCAAAGATAGCCTCTGTGGGGTGGCCCTTGGTTATTTCCTCACTGCAGGCTGAGCCTAGTAAGCTTAAAAGCCTGCCAGCATCAAACTCAAATTTTTACACATCTAATTATTTTTAAAATAGCTCGAAAAGCAAATTTTTAGCCATTTAGAGACTGCCTGCTTTGCATACCTCCCCGACATCACCCAACAGCTGTTGCCTATTGATAAGATAGGGCCTTGCCATTATAAGCATCTCCCCTCCCCCCAAGCTGCAAAGGCCCTTCAGAGTTCTGTTCCTGCTGTGCTGCCGGATAATCATTTTTCCACAGTTTTGAAATGCATTTTTATTACAAACTAAATTCTTGTATTACTTGGGTGCATTTTTGCATTTTAATATTGTCCATTGATATGGGCACTTCCGTACCAGTACTATATTCTTTCAATTATTGTCTCTTTATAATAGGTTTTAATATCTGAAACAAGTTTAATATCTGGAAATTTTCATATCAGGATTTTCTTGGCTGTTTTCCTATGTTCATTATTTTAGATAGACTTTAGGACTAATTTGATTAAATGTTGAAAAAATAAAATAAGACCCTGATACAATTTTACTTGAACTGGGATGCTATTTATAGACACACTCAAGGAGAATTGCCATCTTGACAGTGTTGAATGTTCTAGTCCCTTCACCCATTTTTTGGATAAATTATC
>NW_007728239.1:51548-53137 GCF_000696425.1 Galeopterus variegatus
GCAAACATTCACCAAGGGCCAGCCCTGTATGTGGGAGATGCAGGGATGTACTGATGGATGAGACACTGTTGCATGGAACAGGCAAAGGAGTCTGCTCCAGGGCCCAGAGACAAGCGACGCATTAGGAAAACCAGAAATTCACAGGAGAGACAACTTGAAGGATCAACAAACCAACAAACATGAAAAGAGGCTCATCAACCATCAGGGAAATACAAATAAATTTTCTTCTAGTCAAACTGACAAAATTGAAAGATCTCATAACAAGTGTTAGTGAACTGAAATCCCTTGGTGGAGACGTAAACAGGTACGATAAACACTTTGGAGAGAATTCAAGCAATGGTTCTTAAACTTGAGGATGCTTACACTTCTGGTAGGAGCCGACAGCTCCACCACTGGGTGCACCTGCTGACAGGTGTGTGCCTGTGGGAATGGGAGACGCAGGCAGGGACACCCACTGCAGCAGGTTTCTAATGTCAAAAAGTCAGAAACACACCCATTCATCGGGAGGAGAAAGGATAAGTAAACTAGGGTTTGTTCTTATAATCAAAAGCACCCCATTGTGGTACAAATGAACAAAACATATTCACCCAAATCCACATGGATAATTCTCAAGAGCATAAAGTTGTATAGAAATTTGATCCAACTTCAGGAGCCTGGGAGTGGAGGGTGAGTGGGGAATTGAGGTTTTAGTTGTATTTTGTAACATTTTATTTCTTCAAAGAGAAAGACAAAAGTAAAACAAATGTGGCAAGCTATTATCATCTATTAAATCTGGGTGCTGTGGATTGATTGAATTGTGTTCCTCAAAGTTCATATATTAGCAGCTTAAGCCCCCGTGTAACTGTTGAGGGTGGGAAATCCTATTATGGTAATTGAAAGGTGGGGCCTTGAAGAGGTGATTAGATTGTAGGACTGTGCAGGAGTGAGTGAATTAACAGTGGTGGTCAGGGGCGTGGTCTGAGGGCTTTAAAAGGAGAGCACAGGAGGCACTTTCTCTCTCTCTCTGCTCTACCATTGTCTGCCATGTGAGGCCCCTGGTCACTGTCTCCACCACCAAGTCCCTCACCAGATGTGTTCCCTGGACTTCAGACCTCCAGCCTCCGAAACTGTAAGCAATAAATTTTGTTTTCTTTGTAAATTACCCAATTCCAAGTATTTTGTTATAAACAACAGAAACAGACTAATACACTGAGTGGTGAACACATATTTGTTATTTACTGTGGTTTTCTAATGTTTAAAATGTTTCATGATAAAAACTTTAAAAGAATATTTTAGAACATAGTCCTCAAGGAGGTTCCAAGGTCCTGGGGACATGAGATAACAGCATGATAGAGAAAGAGCCACTTAGAGAGCCAGAGCACAGATGGACAGACACCTGCAAGAACTTGGGGGAGGTGTCACAGAAGGGGCAGCAGGACTTGGGTTCTGAGGGACACACAGGGGTTTTCTGGCTGGAGTGGGGAAAGCTGGGCGCCTCAAACAGATGCATATACATAGCACAAGGCTGCGGAAAGCCTGATGTTTGGGTGACTGGATTGTTCCGAGGCAGCTGCGGGGAGCAGAGGCCTAACGAGGAAAGGCTCCGTCAC
>NW_007728239.1:54644-56778 GCF_000696425.1 Galeopterus variegatus
TCTGGTTATTTGGGTAAACTGGACACAGAAACATCCTGTATCTGATGCCACAGGGCAATTCTCCCTCATTATTTCATCACACCAAGAGGACTTGGAGCAGCTGCTGAAAACCTGCTCCAGTTTTCGAGTTTTTGAAGCAACATTTCTGAGAAGCAGCTCAGACATCAGCTGCAGTGAATCCTCGGGGCTCTGTAAGGGGCACATGTCCTGACAACCCCCTGGCATTTTTCCTCTTTGCACATTGCAATGCCTGGGAAAGACTCGGGAAGTGAGGGTTGGGAAGGAGGAGAGAGAGGAGAGGTCCAGACCTGGCCAGAAATCCCTCCCAGTCACCCACCGTGCTCAGGTTGGCACTGAGGGAGGAAGGGAGGCCTCAGTGGTCGCCACAGCCCAGCCATGATCCTCCCACCCGCCCTGCATGAACACCAGGGCTACCGGCTAGGCAAAGCCCAAGCTGGACCCTGCCACCCTGTCTGTGCTCCTCTTCCCCGAGTTCTAATCATGAACCTGCACGGGATGCGGCCGGCCCACCAGCCGTGGCCCACTGCTCACAGAATGGCTTTTCCTGGCTGGTGGCTGATTGTTTTCGAATACCTGTGCTAGGCCCCCAGGTCCCCATCCACGGTGTTTTATGTCTCTCAGAAAGGAAGCCACTTATCTGGTGTGTAAACTTGAGGCAAATCAGGATCTTTAGAGCATGACGTTGTAGTTAAATTACAGGACGGGAAGTCTGTGATGCTTGGACACGCTGATCTGACTGGTGGTGGCATCTTCTGTCACTTCAGAATGGAGATGAGACAACTGCTCCAGCCCCACCCAACAGAGGAAAGAAAATAAAATCAGCATCTGTCTGTGGGCTGTGGAGTGTTCCACAGGGGGAGGCTGCAGGACTGGGGCATGATGGACGGGGAGTGGCCGTAGCGAGCTGAGCTCTTCTACAGAGTCTGTGACGAATTCCATCCCAGGGTGACGCTGGGGGCAGCTGGCCCCTCACCTCGTCCTCGTGGCGCAGGCCATTTGCCTGAATGCTGACTGGAGATATGTGCTCCCTGCCCACACATATACACACCATACACACACACACTCACACCATACATCACACACACGTACACACACCACGCATACACACCACACGCATGCACACACCACACACCACACACAAATACATACCACACATACATGCACACTCACCACACACATGCACACACCATACACCACACACACCACATATATGTGCACACACCATATATCACACACATGTATACACTATACACCACACACATGCACATACATACACACATGCACACACCACACACACACACCACATGCCACACACATGCACGTGCATACACACAACACACACACATACATGCACACACCACACACACTACATACATGTGCACACACCATATATCACACACATGTACACACTATACACCACACATATGCACACACATGCACATACATACAGACACCCCACATGCACACTGCACACACCACACACACACCACATGCCACACACATGCACGTGCATACACACAACACACACACACATACANCTGCTCCAGCCCCACCCAACAGAGGAAAGAAAATAAAATCAGCATCTGTCTGTGGGCTGTGCAGTGTTCCACAGGGGGAGGCTGCAGGACTGGGACATGGGACATGATGGACGGGGAGTGGCCGTAGCGAGCTGAGCTCTTCTACAGAGTCTGTGAGGAATTCCATCCCAGGGTGACGCTGGGGGCAGCTGGCCCCTCACCTCGTCCTGGTGGCGCAGGCCATTTGCCTGAATGCTGACTGGAGATATGTGCTCCCTGCCCACACATACACACCATACACACACACACTCACACCATACATCACACACACGTACACACACCACGCATACACACCACACGCACGCACACACCATACACCACACACAAATACATACCAAACATACATGCACACTCACCACACACATGCACACACCACATATATGTGCACACACCATATATCACACACTATACACCACACATATGCACACACATGCACATACATACAGACACCCCCACATGCACACTGCACACACCACACACACACACCACATGCCACACACATGCACGTGCATACACACAACACACACACACATACA
>NW_007728239.1:57312-173193 GCF_000696425.1 Galeopterus variegatus
CACACACACACCACATGCCACACACATGCACGTGCATACACACAACACACACACACATACATACCACACATACATGCACACACCACACACACTACATACATGTGCACACACCATATATCACACACATGTATACACTATACATCACACATATGCACACACATGCACATACATACACACACCCCCACATGCACACTGCACACACCACACACACACACACCACATGCCACACACATACACCACACACATGCACGTGCATACACACAACACACACACATACACACCCCTCACACACCACACACATCATACACAGCACACAAACTCTTAGAAAGGCAGACAGCAGTCTGGCTTGCACGGTTCTCAAAATATTATTGTCTCTGATATCCTTTGTAACATGGAATTGGGCTGTAACTCATTCAGGCCTGACCCCAAAAAGGAAACCAGTCAGTCAGCTTTGCTGCACAACCACCAGAAACTCTCAGTGGCATGTGACAATGAGCATTTATTCTCAAGCTTGTAGGGCTGGCTGGCCGAGGCTGGGCTCCCCGGCGGCTCTGCTTCAGGCTCTGGGGCTGGCACAGCTCAGCTCCCCGCTGCAGGCTGTGCCCAGGTTTGCTCTCTGTGTGCTCAGTCTGGGGTCCTGGATGAGAGGGCAGTAGCTACAGGAAGATCGATTACCGGAGGGCAGGAGGACAGAGCCAATCTCTCCAGCACATTCCAAAGCCTCTGCTGACCTCATGTCTGCTAACATCCCATTGGCCAAAGTCAAGGTCCAGGAAGTGCACTCTGCACAGCATGAGGCCATGGTAAGGGTGGATGTAGGATCCTATCACAGGTGAGTGAAGAGTCAGAACCAACAACTCGATCGATCTCGGGTGACTTCTTAGAGGTTTTATGGATGAGATCTTCAGATTTCTAAGCAGTCAGTTGGCAAGTAGGTTCTATCACAAGAGCATGGGAGTTCAAAATTGGGGACAACACAGAAAATCAACCCTTTAAGTGGGGGGTGCTTGCTGGGGGACTTAGGCTCAGGAACTCAGATCCGGGAAACTTCTTATCACAGTGGGTCATGGGATTGGAAGGGACAGACAGCATGGGTTGTAAATCACTATTTGGGAAGCAAGAGACCCCACAGTCAGCCTTGGGACCTTGCTCACACAACACACACACACACACACACTCACACACAGTCACACACACACACACTCACCTCGCTCCGCCCAAAGAAGGAAGAGTCTAACTGCCCTGCTGGTCTAGGTTCTATCACAAGAGCATGGGAGTTCAAAATTGGGGACGACACAGAAAATCAACCCTTTAAGTGGGGGGTGCTTGCTGGGGGACTTAGGCTCAGGAACTTAGATCCGGGAAACTTCTTATCACAGTGGGTCATGGGATTGGAAGGGACAGACAGCATGGGTTGTAAATCAGTATTTGGGAAGCAAGAGACCCCACAGTCAGCCTTGGGACCTTGCTCACACAACACACACACACACACACACTCACACACAGTCACACACACACACACTCACACACTCACACACACTCACACACACACACACACTCACCTCGCTCCGCCCAAAGAAGGAAGAGTCTAACTGCCCTGCTGGTGAGCGGTGGGTGTATGAGAGCAAATAAGGGGAGGGGGCGAGAAAGGAGAGGCCGAGGCCACTGTGTTTTCTGGGCCTGGGGCAGAGCTGATTCTGCGGTGGGAGGCAGGGATAGGCTGTCTACACAGGGATCTGGGCCCGCCGACTGCAGACTCGGCTCCTGGCTGCATTGTAATCCCACAGTCATGGCCCTAAGCCAGGGTTCAGGGCAAGGCCATGCTCTGTGCAACCTACTCACAGGTGGACAGGGACGAATGCCAGCTCTGTCACCCCCCCAAAAAATGCCAGTAAAGCCCGCCCCCAAAAAAGAAGCATGGCTGAGCCTCCCCAAACAGGTGGAAGGAGGGTATCCTTAGGCTCTTAGTGCTTTTCCCACTTTCTGCTTATTTTCCATGTACTCGCGTTTGCACCTCCCTGTTCTCCAGAGTCCGGGCTGACACAGGGATATGGCCCAGAGATGGGCTGGGAGCCGGTGGGAGCTGCCGCCATCGTTCCCAGCATGGTGCCAGCACTGGCACAGTTTATCACTCCAGTTCCCTCTGATTTACCTTCCTCCGGGGAGTCCCATGGGGTCAGACAGTTCTCAGTTTGACCACGGCCTGCTCGGCAAGTGACATCAGCAACCACAGTCAGAGTTCCCACCTCGCTGAGCTGCTGAGAAGCAGGCAGGATGGGGCAAGTGGGACGGGCCCGCGTGCTGTTGTCCTTTTTAGTTGGGGTTTGTCCAGTGAGAGACGACTGCTGGCACTTTAGGGTTTACTGGTTGAAATATCAAACAAGGAAGGAGAAGAGGCTTCTGTCTAGCACCCAGCACAAGGCTCTCCAGTTATACTTTTCCACACACGTGTGCCCCATTCCCAGGCACGCCGGCATGCAAGAGGCCGGGAGGTTGGGATGAAGAGGAGGCGAGTGGAGACGATGGTGGGACCCGAGAGAAAGGCGGGGACAGGGCCACCAGCCGAGCTGAGGCTGGGAGGACAGGAGGAGCCCTGAGACTGGATGACCCCTCACCCTCCACCTGCATTTACATGATGAGCAACCCACTTATCTTGGGGGGCCAAGGGGCTGGCTCTCTCCTGGAAACGGGTTTCTGAGCCCAGTCGAATTTTGTGGTAGAGAAATAAATACTTGACTGTGCTCATACATCCAAGTCCATGATGGTAAAATTCACTCTGGAGGAATCAAACGAGGTGTGTTCACAGGACCACCCAGGTTGAGGAGTCACGGGTTTCTGAGCCCAGTCGAATTTTGTGGTAGAGAAATAAATACTTGACTGTGCTCATACATCCAAGTCCATGATGGTGAAATTCACTCTGGAGGAATCAAACGAGGTGTGTTCACAGGACCACCCAGGTTGAGGAGTCACTGCACAGAGGGAGGTCGGGGCCCCTCTGAGGAGGGGACACATGGCCAGAGACCAGAGTCAGCAAATGAGAGCTAAAAAGCCGCGAAGGAGCCGCAAGGCCAGAATGAGAGAAATCGGGACTTCCTCCTGAGCCTGCGCCACAGAGCTGCTCCATCAGGGACCAGCTTGCGTGCCCGACAGGACAAACGGCAGCTGAGGGGCCTCACCTGGGCCTGTGTGGGATGTGAACTGGCCTATGAGGTGCGTGGGCCCTTCCTGTGGTGGAGGAGGGGCTGGGAGGTGTCCACCTGATGTCCCCATGTCCGTCCCAGCCAGTGGGCACCATTTCTCCCACCCTCAACACCCACCCAGGTATGCAGCCTCTCTGGGGACAGAGCAGCATTGGGGACCCAGGGTCTGTGGCAGTGAGGCCCGGCCCTTCTACCTGAGCGAGGACAGGGACAGAGACTGTGGGGATTACACAGCTGAAGATGGAAAATTGGAGGTGGGTGACACCCAGAGGTCCAGACGAGAAATGACACCCAGAAAGCCTGGCTCCAAAGCCCAGGGTGAGGAACGGAGAGCCCAGCCTCTGCCCTCAGCGGTTGGAGCCCACGGGCCCGATTCCTGACTCCTCTGCAGAATGCGGGGAAAGCACTGGGAGCCATTTGGAGCTGAGTTCAAATCTCAGCACATGCTTGCAGTCGTGTGAAATGGATGAAATATTTTGTCCTCCGTGAGCCTCAATTCCCCCCTCTGTAAAATGGGGATAAGAACAACTGTTGATAGAGATGGCCTCTGGCCTACAGTTCTCCGTGGCAGCCCCTTCCCCACTTCTTCTACAAGCAACCCCTCTCCCAGCTGGTCACAGTCAGTTCAGTGGCTGCAGGATGGCCTGATGAGATTCCTTCTTGGGATTCTCACACTGAGGCTAGGAGAACCCCCTTCCCTTTGGACACCCTCACCTGATGGGAGGGGATTCTAGGACAACCCCTAGATAGGTTTACCCTGACCTAGAGAGCCCATCTGCAGGGAGAGAGCAAAGCTGGGGGAGGGGGTCCAGGGACGGGCCAGCAAGCCAGTTCCAGCCCCAGGAGCCCACACACCTAAGGCCAGTTCCAATTCTGCCCACGGGAAGCCAACAGACCCCCTCTTTTGCTGAAGCCAGATGAAGGGGGCTCCTTTCTGCCTCCCACTGCAGTCAGTTCCTCCCGTTCCGAGGTGGGCAGGGGCTCGTGGCCTCCTTTGGCAAAGGCTGTGGCCAGTCAGAGGCCATGCACCTTGTCCTGGCCGAGGAGCAGCTGAGCAGGCAGGCCAAGGGGCAGCAGTGCTAGTGTCATCCCCGCTCTGAGCTGGCACTCTGGCTGCCCAGACAAACGGCTCTGTCTGTGCCAGCCCTGCCCCACCCCTGCCTCCTTCAGTGAGAGAAAACCAAGCAGGGCCTGTTCTCTTGCTGGGGGCTGAGGTGTGAGAGGCAGATTCCCCTTGTCGGGCCGGCACGGGGAGGGGTGGGTGAGGGTGGGCCAGCTCAGCCTCTCGGCGTTCACTCTCTTCTCTCCTTTTGCTTCCAGCCGGTCAGTGGGCAAGCGGGTGCTGGTGCCACAAGAAGGAGCGCAGAAGTGGGTCAGCTCAGCCTGGGTGCTCGGCTCTGAGCCCAGGGCTGGCCACCCCACCCCACCCCGCCCAGGCCCCACTGAACCCTCTGGAGGATCAGGAGTCAGGACCAGCTCCTGTCCTCAGGCAAAACAGAGGCCTGTGCCATGTGCCGACTGTCACATGGCACCACTACCAATGGGCTGGGCTCACATGTGTGCACATGGACACACACACTTTCATACACATAGAAACACATGCATATACCTGCTCACACACAGAAACACATGCATACATGCACGCACATGCTAACACAGAAACACATAGAGAAGCACACTCACATATGGAAATACACACATACACATGCAGAAACACATGCATACACACTCAGAAACAAACTACACACTAACACAAAACACACACAAACACACAAAGAGACACACACATACACACTCACACACACAACCCAAGGCACCATCTACTCATCTCCACAATCCAGAAGGCTTGGTGTAGCCACACCCAACCACACACACAGGCCCTGCTGCACCCATGAGCCCCAGATGGGTGACACAGGCAATCAGTGTGGACAAGAAGCCTTCTGAGGTGTGCAGAGACCACAAGCCTGCTGCACAGGGAAGCTGATTCTGGCCCCTAAAAGCCAAGGTCTGGTCCCTGATTCCAGGGCTTCTGGCAGTGAGGTGGGGGAACTTTAGATAGAGGAAGACCCGGAGAGTTTTCAGATTGTACAGAGTTGGAGGAAGATTGCCCTGCACACATTTGTGCAGGGGCAAAGAGGAGGTGAAACCCTTTGGGCCACATAAACCTCACTGTGGGGGGCCCACATAACAGACAAGCCCCAACCTCATGGAGCTCACAGACTGGGGGAGGCAGGCATGGAGCCTGGCAGCCCGAGTGCACTGCAGCATGGGGAGAGCCAGGGGCAAACAGCGTCCATCAGTGGGGGGTGGGGATGCGGAGATAGGCTTCCTGGAGGAGGCGATGCCTGAGCAGACCCCGGGAATAAGACTGGGGGAGGCAGGCATGGAGCCTGGCAGCCCGAGTGCACTGCAGCATGGGGAGAGCCAGGGGCAAACAGCGTCCATCAGTGGTAGGTGGGGATGCGGAGATAGGCTTCCTGGAGGAGGCGATGCCTGAGCAGACCCCGGGAATAAGGGCTTGAGGAGGGGGTTCTGGAGAAGGGGTGAAAGTTCTTAGGAAGGGCAGGGCAAGGAGACCCAGCACCACGCCCTGATGCCCTCCTTTCTGGGCACTTTATTCTTGTTATCACCACAAGAATATTCAGGCTCAGAGAGGTTAAGTCACTTGCTCAAGGTCTCGCAGAAGGCTTGAACTGAGGTCTGTCAGGCTACAGAGCTCAAAATCACACACCCACAGCTTCAGCCCAGAGAGGGGTTAGGGGACCCTCACAGCCTGGGTCCTGTGTTAGGCTGAGTCTGACTAAGTGCACAGCCCTTTCAGGAATGCAGCATCCGATCAGTGGTCCGCACAGGTCCACAGGCCACAGGTGGAGAGGCAGGCAGAGGCCTGGCAAAAGTGACAAGTCCTCTAAGGTCTGCCCAAGGTCACTGGGCAGCAGAGTGACAAATCTTCCAGGTTTTCCCAGGACTGAGGGGCTTCCTGGAGATGGGACTTTCGGTGCTAGAGCCAGGAAAGACTGGACCAAGTTGGGATAAGATGGTCTCCCTCCGGGCGGTCAGCAGAGGATTGAACTGAGGACCTGAGCTCCTGACTTTAATCCCACAGAGACAGACACTTGTGTACCTGGGTGGGGCATCCGTCTGCCGAGGAGCTGGTGACAGTCTTGATGGCAGGGAGCCCTCACTTCCAGGGTGCCCGGCGATTCCTTGCAGACCCACCCAGAGGCCATCTAACAAGCTTCCTTAGCAGGAATTAGGGGTGCACACTTGGGGCACCCGTGCATCTGGGGCCTTGCAGCTGCCTCCCCAGCACATCAGCTGGCGGAACTCCTCATGCTTTTAAACAAAACACAATTTCAAGTTCAGATTCAAGCACCCTGCCTGCTATCCAGAGTTTCACATTCTGGGTATCACATTGTCAAATATGTCACAATCATAACCAGCTACTCCTCATCCTGAGGACATTCACCTTTTTGTAGAGTTTCTTGTCTCCATGCCCTGACCTTGTTTTTATAGGAATTGCTATCTCTGGAACCTTTGAGACCATGACCAGGCATTTTTCTCCAGATGCCAGCGCGGAGGACTCGGGGGGCTCCTGAATTTGTTCCCGCATCTGCAGAGGGACTTGTAACTGGGCCTCCCCAGCCTTGGCAGTCACAGGGTAGAGGGTGGGGCCTTCTGGCTTCCACCCCTCAGGGACTGAGTGAAATGGCATCTTCTGCCCTGTCTTCCCAATCAAAGACAGAATCACTCACACACACACACACACATATCGCACACATACACACACATACAAGTCACACACACGTACTCCTCTGCCGTGTATTTCTATAGCACACATTATTACCATTTAATGGTCTATTTTTACTTAAGTCATTTATTTTATTTTGTCTTCTCACCAAAAAGTAAGCTTCAGGAGGCAAGGGAGTGGTGTCCTTTTCCTTTTCTCCCCACTGGTGTGCCACTAACACTAGAACTGGATCTGGCAGGGCAGATACTCTATAAATATGGGTTGAATAATGAACTCCAGACCTTCACTTATAAAACACAGAAAAATCCCCTTGGGTTGTGAGACCCCTGCCCCTTTGGCACCTCCCTGGCCGGCTGCCTGTGGCCCACTGGACGCAAGGGTCAGGGAGAGAATAGCTATGTCCTAAGCCCCCTGAGCCTGCACCTGGCCACCTGCCTCACAAGGAGCTGGGTTCTCTCCCAGCCTCGGTGATGTACTAGATGAGGACCTGAGCTCAGATAGGAAACCTGAGGCACTGCCAGCCACTGAGAGTGGGGAGGCGACCCACGGCACAGCATCCCGGGGGGAAGGTGCCTGCTCTGCCCTCTGCAGCTGGGTAGTGTGTGCAGGCTCCCTATGCTCCCCCCATGCCTCAGTTTCCTCACCTGTAACACGAGGAACATACAAGCACCTATGTGCCTGGATTGTGGTGTGATTAGAAGAGGTGCCACTGAGGCCTAAAGAGTGCCCGTCTCATGGTAAGGGTCCAGGGCTGTGAGCTGATGTCCTTATGCAGATCTCCTCCTCCTACCAGCCAACCCAGCCCTCTGTCACCTGGTCTGTCCCTGGGCAGAGCCTCTTGAAAATGCCCTCTCAAGCCAGCCTACATCTGGAGGACGCAGATCAATTGACAGCATGGTCAATTCTTGGGGTTCCTGGGCATTGCACGGGCAACCAACATGCCTAGTCTGTCTCTCTCTGGAGCCAGAAAGAGGTGGGTTAAGTGGTCCGCACCAGCACTCTCTGATAGAAATACAGTGCAAACCACATATGCAAATTTTTAGAAGTCACATTTCAAAATGTAAAAAGAAATGTGAAATTAATTTTAATAACATTTTATTTAATCCAATATGAAATAACTTATTTCAACATGTAGTAAGTATAAAAATTATTAATGAGATATTTAATCTTTTTTTATATGAACTCCGGTATGGATTTTACACCTCCGGGTCATCTCAGTTCAGCCCAGACACAATTCAAGTGTTCAGCGGCCACATGTGGCTTACCAGCCAGCACAGGTCTAGAGGTCATCTCTGCAGTTCACAGCACAAGAGGGCACCATCACTGCCACCCCCCAAAGTCCAAACCAGGATGTCAGGCCTTCACTGCTGCCTTTGAAACGTAACTGAGCCAACACTACTGTAAAGGAAGGTGCCTGGGCTTGAAATACGTAGTGGATAGAGTTCACTGAAGCCTTCATAGGGCATTTCCATCCCAGGAACAACTGCTCAGGGAAAGGAGAACCAAATGTCCCACTAAGACCCTAGGTTGGCTTTTCCACGTAGATGAATGTCCACACGGAGGGCACCATTTTTAGTACTGTTGTTGTTGAATTACTAATGAAATCCAAGACCAGGAAAACTGTTGTGATGAATTGATCTACTTTTTACTGGGCTGGAGAGCAAAGGAACACATAAGTTTCCCTCTTTTCCTTATCTGCCGGGAAACTCAGAGCCAAATCTGTTCTCAGTAAAAGATACTGCCTCAGCCCCACCTCCATCATCATGTAGTTGTTATCCTTTCACTCTTATTTTAATACTCTGGGGAATTTGCAGGGTTTCTGTCTTCTGAAATTTTAAGAAACTTCAACTCATTTTTGGAACTGAGCAGGGTTTATATGTGTAAGGAAGTCTACAGATCTTTCCACTAGATGGCAACATTGTGTAACAGAATACACCGGTACTGGCTTCAGCCCCACCCGGGCCTATTCTGCTATTTAACAGCTGTGACTTTGGGCCAGTGACCTTTAACACCCTGAACCTCAGTTTTATCATATGAGAAAGTAAGAGCTATTGTGAAAATGGACTGAGATGAAATATACCTTGGGAAGTGGTAACAGCCTTATGTTTAAGTTCATGGACTCTGACACAGATGGTCTGGTTTTGAATTCTATTATGCCATTTAAGAGCTGTGAGCTCAGGAAGGTTATTTAACTTCTCTGAGCTTCAGCTTCCTCTCTGGAAATGGAGATGCTAGTGCCTGCTTTATAGGATTGTTGCAAGAATTAGAGGGCAGCATAAAACATGCTTCGAACAATGTTAGTGGCTATTGTCATTGTAACTAACCCATAAAGCACACCTCAAGGTGCATGGCACAGCGCTCATTTCGACACCAGTATCACACTACTTGTGCCTGTAAAATGGGCCTCCATGTGGGCTTTTCTATGTACCGAGGCCCTGCTGCTCCCTGGGGTAAAAGACTGAGTGGGGAGGGAGGGATGTGGTGGGTGAACAGGGAAGAATGATGCCTCCGAGCCACGTGGGCTGTGGTGAAGTCTTGGGCTTGGCGAGGTGAACAGATCTCTTCATGAATGTCACAGTATAGACTATGTATTTGGATCCCATCAGTTTTTGACAAAGCAAGTAAAGGATTTACACCGTTGTGAACCTATTTTTGGTTGCCTGTTTTATTTTTCCTATTGCACCCTGCATCAGCACTAAATAAAAAGGGTCCTTCATTCCTAATGGTTTCCTTTAAAAAGTGCTTAACTTTCTTGGAGAACAGAAAGCCCTCAACAAACATTAACTATGATTATGTGACCAAGTTCCCTATTCCACACCAACCTGGGGACCAGAATAATTGTATTTCTCCAGTGCAGTCTCCACCCGCAGAACTGCAGAAAGCCTCAAAGTCCTTGTTTCCTTTGAGACTCACTGTATTTTCTGCAGTTTTCAATAACAAAGATGATTTTGTTGAATTTGTTTTTAGTTATATTGCAGCAAAAAGAAGTTCAGATTTGGAAAACAATATTAAAATTATAGTACTGAATATTCTTTCTTTAAATTCCATTCCCCTCAGATATTCTAATTCACCCAACAGAAGGCAGCTTAACCTTCCCTGAAGCTCCTTGGTTCCTATGAAAAATGATTCCCCCTTAACCCTCCTTCTCTAAATCTCTTCCTGTGCTAAAACAATATCAGAGATGAGGCCCTGCACTGTTTTGGGAGAATATATCTAAAACCATGGCCTTATAGTTTGGCAAGCTCAGTTTCTCAAATGCCTGTACTGTATTCCTAAGATTTCTGCCATTTCCCTGACTGATAAGGGATAATCTAAGACAAATTATTGAAACAACTTGGGGTCACCATTAGAGGCCCAGGCAGTCAGCTCCTGCTGCAATGTGCGTTTGGAGGAATAAGTAGGAATAAGCCCCTTAAAATCATCAGCCATTTAAAATCTCAAAACTAGGGGATCCCAAACTAGGAAGCAACAATGGTTGCCTTGGCAATAGAAATGACCCCATTATTAAAACACACACACACACATTTTTCTCTGATTATAAGAGCAGACTCACAATTCTTAAAAAATAGAGAATGTATTAGATGAAGATTTTAAAACCACCACTAATGTTGTTCTCTTATACAGGCGTTTATGAGCACATTGAGATTATACTTCATTCGTGGCTTTGTTATTTTGCTTTTGTCCCCATTCGTATTTTCAATATCGCTATGTAAAGGGATACATTGGTCTACATAAGTTGGAAAGTAATTGGGATAGCTAATAGAATTAAAGAAAAAAAACACAGGATCTGGGATCTCAAGGGGTAGAATAAAGGATTCTTTTCTTCTATCTGTCTTTCATCTTTTATTTATCTTTTCCTGTTGAATTCACTTTTTCCTACTGCAAAGAGTCTGTGGGGCTGGGGTGAATAAAAAAATAATAATAGTAAATAAATATTGTTATGAGAATATTCTGAGTAAATATTCTTCAAGAGCATTAGCTGACTACAGAATCCCTTTGACATATGTATGGATGAAATAATGTAATTATTACTATAATTACAATGTCTGTCACTCATTTGGGTTGTTTCTAACTTTCCACTCTTTTAAGCAGTTCTTTGTATATAAAGGTACATAAATAACATACTCAATTTGGCATCTCTTTAACTATGAGAAAGGTCAATCATTTTTCACATTTTATTGGCCCTTTGTACTTCTGTGGTCGGTCCATTCTGTGACTTGAGTAATGCTTTTTGGAATATTCGCAAGTGATTATTAGTCCATAGTCTTCTCTGCTTCTCTCTTAAATTGCTGGTGAGCTCTGAACAGCAGGTCCCTGTTTTCTATTCTTTCTATTCTTTCCTTAGCCCCAGTTCCCCTTAGACTGAGAGCAATCAGACCAAAGTCCAGGGTTTTCAGACTGCCCAGATCTGGTCCAAACCCTTGAGCTCTGTCCAGTCTGAATCTCTGAACCTGGCAGAGGCAGCCCCTGGCAGTAAGGAGGTTGGAGTGCGTGTTTGCATCTCAGCATTAGTCTGGAAGACACTTTAAGAAACAACTTGAATTAGTAATTCATTCCAAATCTTATTGCTTTTGTTTTTCATTGCAAATTACATTGGCACTTGACCTACCTTTATATAAGTGCAAAACCTCAGCTAAAATCATAAAAATTTTAAAAATTCCCCATAAGTCAGAAATATTTTGAGCTGATCATATGCTTAAGAAGGTCTAAGGTTGGTTGACCGTATTGTTATCCACTACAGATTATGTAATAATGACCTAATTTTGTTTAGCTGTAATTTTTTTTTATTCTAACGCAAATACACATTTGCTGAGGAAGAATGGTTTCAGAAGTGAGTTCACCTGTGATCCCAGACATCTCTTGTCCACTGGCCTTCTTAATTTTTTCTTAGAGGATCTGTCTGTTCGCTGGGATGTGATCTCTTCCATTGCGGGGGCTCCATGTCATTCAACTCCTACCACAAGATCAAACCCAGGGCTTGGTACACAACAAGCATTTCAACTTTTTTGTGTGTGTGCAGGGGGGAAAGGGGGGGAATGAAATAAAAAGTTACCTTTCACTTTAGCAGTTTGACATTTGAGATGTACTTTTGCTGTGGAAAACATCCATTCTGTAATCACTTAAAATATTACCAAAGTATTATTCCTACTCAAAATGGATGTGTGAGTGAATTCATGTGAGGATTAAATCACAAGTTATGTTTCTGGATGTGGAAAAGAGCAGTACCATTTTTATGGTTGAGGTAAGTGCCTGGTATGGAAGTTTCTTTCTCATTTTTGCAGAGGATAGATGCTGAGGGCTGTGTGTAGGTAATTCATAAATGAGGAAAAAGCTCTTCTGGATGACCTAAATTTCTCCTCAGAGACCCCATGGCAAAAACAGCAGGTGACCAAAACTGTCAACTAGACCATACTAGATTTTGTCTACACAAGAAAATGAGATGGAAGGAAAACAAAGCTTTGACGTGATGTGAATGTTAAAGGGCATCTTCAGAAAGTAAGATCGTAGAGGCTGAGGTTCCAAAAGGGAAGGTGGCTTATGATAGCTGAGACACCTCAAAATTGAATCCTAAGAACCAAAGGAAGAAAGCAGAGTATTTAATAACATCACCTTATGGGTAAAGAGGGAGTTCTTGAATAAAATTAGATTATAAAAGGCCAGGTTTTCAGAAGGAAATGGAAGCATGCAACCAGCCAAGAATACATGTAATATAGAATCAAAGATGAGAACACTGTAAGGGAATTAAAGTTCAGAATGACATGAAACTGGAGGGGAAAAGTCAGCAAAAGGGAGTTTCCCTGTGAAGTTCGAAAGATGATGATGAACGGGAAATGCAAGGAAAAAGCTCAGTCCTAAAGGGATGGTGTGATTTGAAAACCACCTGTGGTTCCTGAGCTCCCTGAGGCAGGGCCATAGCATCTATACCTCTGCACGCCTGAAGCCAGACAGCGACTGACTCACGAAAAACATCCCACCAAAATTCCTTAAACCATATCACAGAGGAGTAAGTCAATCATTTAATTCCTGCTTAATTGTCTTTTCTATGGGGGAAAAAAAAATATTTTCAGAATGGAAAATGTGGAGCCAACAGCATAAAATAAATGAAAAACATGAAATGGTTACACTCGATGACAGAAAAAGGGAAAATTTTGAGTCAGTACAGAAAGTACTTGCTAATAACTCAAATAGCCTTAAACTTGATACAGGCATCTTACAGGATAGTAAATGCCATTACCAAATTTATCACTAATAAAACTTCCCTCACTCTTTTTCCATTATTCATGTAACTGTTTTGGGTTAATAATGTGATATATCACTGCATTAACTTTTTATATTTTATTGTATATTTATCTGATGAAATTAGAAATTAAAATTATAAATTCCCTATTCCTTTTGTCTAAAAATTATGTAAAATTTCATTAAACAAGCTCCAAGCTTTCTTGCTCCAAGCTCTTTTGTGCATGAGATGTTTAAAAACAATAAAACATTTCCACTGTGTTTGTGTGGAAAAAACTCCAATAAAACCAAATAATAAAATTACAACATTGTTTTACCCCTTTTTACAGCATCCTAACCGAAGGTGATAGTTTCTTCAAATATCCAGTATTCCAATATTTTTCTAAAATAAAGCAGGTATTTTATTAAAATGGAAACTGTATTAGATCACTTACAGGATCTGTGAGCACACAACAGGAAAACATTGCTCAACTTCTACTCAATCAGGGCTTGGGGTGTTATGTATGTGTAGAGGGGAGTATGTAAAATAAAATATCAGAATTTGAAAAAAAATCAAGCAAATATCAAACAGTATCTCAGATCTTCATCAAGAAAAGATATCGGAGAAAAGGATGGAAGTCAATGTTGAGAAGAACAAGAGAGTTTTTATAATTACGAACTTTATTTTTATTTACTATGCCAACATTTTCAGGAAAGAGACTTTACACCCGGTTTTTATAATTCATTTTACAGGCAAATTCTAATATACAGTATGTACTTTGAACCAGTTTTTAAAGTCAGTGGGAAAAACAATACTGCAGATATTATTTTTGTTTTCAGTTAATAGTGACTTAGAGACTTTAAATTCTTAGGGTCAGCATTTTTTGTCATGGCAATGCTTTTACCAAGGAGAGCGGGTAGCTTTTCCCAACAAGGTTAAAATATATATCTTTAATAAATGTAGATTGGCGCCCACCATCATAATCACTTATCCAAATGTATTTTTTCAAATTGCTGCAGCAAAAAAGGGGATATGTGGAAAGATCATTAGAAAACAGAATTCAGGCATAAGAATTAAGATAGCAAGGCCATCATCCCCAAAGAAAAAAATCAGGTATCTGTATTATAGTTATAATTAACTTTCGAATGTGTGCAGGAACATGCAGACATAACCACCCCAATTAATTTAGCAACATGAAAACTACTGTGTAATATGGACAGTAAACTGAAACGGTGCTGCAGTCTTACTGTCTTCATTGCAAGCCTGTTTGATGATGCCAAAGTACATCCCCAGTGCCCTAGAGACCGGGAAACGAGTATGACAACTCTTCTCAGAAACCAAGAGTGCGCCTCCGTGTCTGTAACACCATCTATGCTACAGGAACATTCAGAAGTGACAGCTATAGAGGGACCAAGTTCTCCTTGATGCACTGAGTAAAATGAGTACAATACTTAAGGGGACAATGGAATATTCAAAGAAAACTTAGTGCTTTAATGGGAGAAGTGACATGCTGAGGATATAATTCTCTGAAAGGCTGTACTGATACCTTCAAACAGCAACAATTACAGAGAAATTAATTTCAACAAACAAAGCCACACCCAATAGGAGGCATTTTGATACTTCAGGCACAACTCTAAGCAATTAAGCTCATTTAAAGTGCAAACCTGATATTTTCTTTCATATTCTTACTTAGATTTTTTACTTGTTAAAATAGTTAGTTCCCTAATATCTATATAAATACAACGAACAGTAGTCTATATGCCTGAAAATATTGCACAAATGAAAATGAGACTCCAAAAGAAAAATGTTACATGGTCTCAGTTATTAGAAACATTCTAAATGGCTTAACTCTATAATTCTTTGTTTAATGCCTTAAAATCACCTGCACCTGTACTGATAAACTCCTTAGGCCAAGCTTTCTTTAAAAATTTGATATGTATACCAGCAACAGTCAATATTTATTTTCTGCATACTCTATTTTCTCTTTCACAAATGTTAAACTTTACCAACCCCATAAAACTTCTTCCTCAGGACTTAAAATTCATACACTGCAACCATCTTCACTGATGTCACAAGAACTAAGAGAATAAATGATGTGAGTTCCTGTGGAGGAGTTGGCACAGAGTTGATTTATAGAAGCAATAAACAGAGATCAAGCCAAATCTGAGAAGGTGATCTCTGATTACTCAGTAGAGCTACATCCAAACTTCCACTTCTGACAACATTTACTAAGGAGCAGACAAGCATAATATTCTTGCAGTTAAAAAAAAACAAAAACAAAAAAAAATGCAGGCAAATACTTCGTTGTTTGTGCAAGCATCCTAGATTTTTTTCTCTTAAATACAATATGCTTCATAATTATATCCATGTCTATCTTCTGCCAAGATTAAGGCTTAACAAAGGTACAGAGAAGTTGAACTGATAAGTTAGCATTTCTGCAAATTCATCAGGGAGAAAAAAATAGAGCAGGAAAAAGATTAGAATAAATAAATTACTGATATTTCCCTCAGAATAGGGGGCTAAACATAAATTGAAAATTTAAATCTTTGGGCTGAACCCGTGGCTCACTCGGGAGAGTGCAGCGCTGGGAGCGCAGCACTGGGAGCGCCGAGGCCACAGGTTCAGATCCTATATAGGGATGGTCGGTGCGCGTGATCACTGGCTGAGCGCGGTGCGGACGACACCCAGCCGAGCATTACAATCCCCTTACCGGTCACACACACACAAAAAATTTAAATCTTTCCCCCTAAGGATAAGTGTGATCACTGGCTGAGCGCGGTGCGGACGACACCCAGCCGAGCGTTACAATCCCCTTACCGGTCACACACACACAAAAAATTTAAATCTTTCCCCCTAAGGATAAGGATAAGGCCAACTAGTAAATAATGTTTCATAACAGTTTATACCAACTTCTAAATAAACCAAAAACTTCCTAACTCATTAGTATGTTTTACTTTGGGGAAATACAGTATGACAGCATCCTATTTGCAACGTATGAGACCATTTTCTTTCTTCAAAGTGAAAGACCACATGTGTCCAATTACAGCTGCAGCCCTCATGCTTGTCTCCATGAACCAAGAAGTGCTTTGTTGTGTGTCTGATGATTCCGTACTAACAGCATCTGGACTACATGAAGAACTTTCTGAACCTCAGTGCCTCTCCAGCAGAAGTGCCACTGCATGCAGGTATGATACTAGATCTGTGCGGCTCAGTTGTTACCAAATCCAAGGATGGTTTGTATCCACTGAATGGCCAAGTAATTCAAATGGTTCTCTTAGGTAAAGAAAGGCTGTGTCAAAATGGTAGCAAACACCTCTTTCAAAATTTCCACTAAAGTTCTTGCTGTTGTCTCTGTTATAAAGGGGTAGACAATACCACCAATACACATTCTTTAAAGGAACCCCTAGAAACTTGAGGGACTAATTTTTTGGCCATAATCCCTTTTGATACATTTTTGGCCTGCTGCTCAAAACAAAAATTGACCTTGTAAGGTTCTCTGTCTGAAAGATATTAATTACAATGAAAGAAACTACAGGTGAATATCCTGAGGATGACATGATTTGAGAGAACAGGATGGCAAGTTTACTGAACCTTCGGATAAGTGGCCCGCAGCATGATTAGGTTTGTGCACGTTTGCTTGGAGGTTCCACAGCTACCTTTTGTAGCACATTAAAATATTTCCTTTGAAATACCTTTTAGTACCTTTTAATAAAACACAATTTCCCATCTCTACTTCTGTTTTTCTTCCCAAATCTACTTTTCAAGACATGGTCACCCAACAGAAAAGGGAATTCTAGGAAACTCACAAAAACAAAACTACTATAAATTCTAGCTTTCTCAAGAAAGTCTTACTTAAATTTATTGTTTTTCTCAAAATATTTTAACTTGTTTTGTTATATAAAATAGTTTTAAATCCTTCTGTATGAGATATTTATATCCCATCAGAGTTTTGTGCAAACACTTCAAGTCTATTATCCCAGTCTTCAGATATTAGCAGAAAGTCAATAAATATCAATGACAAGTAAAGACTTAATTTAAAATACTGTGGAACCTTAAAACAGCTATAATGAATCCATAAGCCTTTATGGCTCAAAACTTAATTACCAGCAAAACTCTAGCACCAACATATGTTACAAATGGATACATCCTTGGGTATAGGTTTCAAGATGTATCTCAAGCTCTCCAAAATTTACCCAGTAGCAAATATCAACACAAATGTGTATGTGTAAAACAAGATGTTAAAGCAACATATAATTGGTTTATATATAACATGAAACATTTTCAGCCTGGGGAATTTGGCAAATGAATAAATAGTTAACATCAGCTAGCTGATCCTTGCAAGGAAAAATAAAACTTACATAGACTTCCCATTAAAAGCCTGATCTTTATTCATCAGAAAGCTTTTGCATAGACCTTTTAAATACACAAAACACTGGCCAGAACTCTGCTTACAGACTACCATCTTCCATTATCACCACAACTTTAGTGAAAATAGTAGCCATATTCACAGGAGGGACAAGTGAAAAAGAGTGAGGTTCTGATAAGCACAATTAATACAGACCTTAACAGGACTAAATCAGCAAAGCACACTTCTTGCCTGCTAAGTGGAATATTATCTGATGTGCAGAGGGATGGATAGCATGATTAGAGCCTTTGGCAGGCCCCTGAGATAGGTAAGCAAACTCTGTGTTTACCTGAGACAAGTATACTCAAATGGTATGTACTTCAACCAGGATATAAAATGGAAGGGCCAAAGTAGTAGAAGCTTCCACACTTTAATTTTAAGATTTGCAGACTTTCAATGAAACCTCCACCATGGTAGCAAACTGCACATAAAGCTATTAAAGGACAGATTGTTTTTTAACAAAACAAATTGGCAGGTGATGGCTATGTATTTAATGAATCTTTGGTTTAGGAAGATGAGAATATCGAGAATATCGACTGGAGGCCAAACAATCCCCAGAATGCAAACTGCCATTCGAATTGTGCATGATTTCTTTTCGTTGAGTTAGTGGTCTTGGGATGCTTGTCTTGGCCTGGAAGTTTTGAGGCTCCAGTTGGGGGTTGCTTATTTGTTTTTGTTTGAAAGAGCCTGAAGGGGGACGGAGCTTAGACGCTTTCAGATTTGGATTATTTGCAAGATTTGTTTGACTAGATGTTGGCTGAAGTTTTGCTGAATTACATGGTGTGATTACTGGTGACTTCTTACAAGTGGGAGTTCTACTTGGAGATGATTCAGAACCTGGAGGAGGTGCCAAAGAATTCAAGCTGGACGGTTTTAAAAGCTGCAAGGACTTGGGCTGAGACGTGTAGCCCACTGGAGGAGACTGATTTCTTCCAACTCTCTTAGCCTGGACTACTGCACTTGACTGGGGAGGTGTCTGAAGAGAAGTGGGTACAAACTGCATGTCACTAATTTGATTACTTGCCAAATGATAAGGCTCTTGAGCATTCACGGTCATATTCAAGTTTGCTTCCAAAGGTGTTCTCTTAGACCAATCCATCGTGGACTGTGGGTTTGATGAGTAAGGCCGGTCTTCCAAACCACAGTTGCTTTCTTGTTGCAAGCCTTGTGTAAAGCTTCTATCCAGATGTGCAACATCCTGACACATGCCTTGGACTGCACATTCACTGTGGGCCTCGATATGTTGTGGCTTTATTAGTTTTCCCTGGGCGTGGTCTGTGGGTCTGGGAAGGCTGCTGGAAGGCTGTAGTACTTGAGGCTGTTGAAATTAAAAACAATATTAGCAGCAATTTACCTGAGAAATGCCACCCAGAACTAATATAAGTTCCAATTAGGCTGTATTGGTACTTATTATGCTTTAATATGGAAAGTATGTGGGAGAGGAGTTTTAATTAAAAAATGAAGTGCAATATTCAAGCGAATTCATGGGACACATATAAGAATGATAATGCAAACACAAAATGATACAGGCAATAAACACTAAACAAGGTCCAAACTTAAGTAGGGGAAAAGAAAACATTAAAGTACAGATTTATTGTAGAAAAAATTTCCTGCCTTAATAGATTCATTAAGTATTTAAAACCTTATATATCTGAGAGTTTGACAGAATGACTTCCATACCACTTTGGTTTAATCTCCACAAAGTATTCAGATATTAACTGTGACCTTCAGAATATTACCCATTTTAAAGTTTTTTTTAAAGTAAAGTTGTACACCATGTCACAAAGTGCTGGTACCTCTGGCAAGAATTAAAATTACCAGCAGATAAACAAGGTTTAGAGTAAAAATTTTATTGTCAGTTTATGTGAAATTCTAAATATTTAAACAAAAATAGGTAAATACATTTAGCTAATGCTAACCTACCTTGAATATTCTTGTTGCAAAGTTTCAAAATAAAATTATTTCAGAGCTTATTTGTTCTACCTTGTTGCTATTATGGCTGATACATGAAAAATAGATCTACCTTGCCCAAGACTGAACATTCGCTTAATAAAAATTATAAATGACCAACCAGCCTTTTGAATAATGGCTGAGAGTAAAACAAATTTGAAATTGCATCGAACTAGAACTAAAGCACAGAGATCTAAGATAGCAAAGTTCTTAAGGCCAATGTGCCTCATACACACTTCTCTGTAGCTTACTGTGCGGTTACATTCCACAAAAATCAAAGGAAACATGTGTTTTCTACTGCTTTTGGACATCCAGTGAAAAAGTATAAATCTTAAAGTTACCTTTCAATGGCCCAAATAGTTAAAATATGTGGGGCAGGGCCTACTGGGCTTGTCCTGATACAGAGGTGGTTGCTACAAATGTGTAATCTCTCTCTCTCTCTCGTAATCTCTCTCTCTCTCTCTCTCTCTCTCTCACACACACACACACACACACACACACACATTCTTTCTATTAAATAACGTGAGCTAGAATTTCAGAGTTTGGCAAAGGACTTTGAAATGTGAAATTTAGAAGACCATTTTTCACTAATAAAATACTTTTTTTTTTTTTTTTACTATGCTAATCCACAAATAAATATATACAGTATCTCCAATTTCTCCAATAGAAAGGGTGGATGTGTTTCTATTGCATCAAGTATATTTTTTCACTTCTTTCATCTCCTTGACCAGCACTGGATGATGGCTGCTCAGGGTCAGCAGTTGGGGATTAGATTATGGCAGGGCTGGGAGTGACTGAGAACAAGGCTCACAGGCTCATGGAGGGATGGTTGGCCATGATGGCATACGGCTGACTTGCTTTGTAAAAAATAAAAAATAAAATGAAGCCAATGACTATTCAAAACTGATCCATACAGAGCCATAAATCTTATTGCACAATGCTTAAAATAAACAAGCCATCTCTGTTGTTGCCTCAAGCTAAAATATCCCAGACTTTAAAGTCACTGGGCATTTTCACAATAAATCACTACAAAAGATGAGTAAACTGTCCCTCAACATGAAGGTACTAAAATCACCAAATAATTAATTCAACAGACTTTCTTTGCAGTTCCCAATGAAAAAACAACCATGCCTAAGTAATCATAAACCATAGAAAGATTAGTGGAAAAACAGAGCAGGACTTAACCAAAATCTACCAAAGGAAAAAAGTTTTAACCAGGGAGAAGGTAGTATCAAATAAAGATTTGTTTTCCCTTTTCACCTGCTTCACCTTCCAACATAACAAAACATTCTAGTCTCAAGTTACAAATCCTAAAGCAATTTAAGAGTTTTGAAAATATCAGTGAAAATTTTTTTAAAAAGGTTTTATTATGTTTATTGCCAGCAAGAAGAGAAAGTATAACCATGTGTTAGCATCTTTAAGCACAAAAAGGTATGATTTTCCAATTAAGACAAAGTAATAAACTGATTATTAAGATAACCAAACCTTCAGAAAAGAGGCATTGTTAACTGTAGGTAAACTATCCATTTGCACTGCTCTGATTACCAAAACTACCCAACTGACCACTGCTTATCAAGGAAATAAATGGAAACACAGAGGAGAGTCAGGAAGACAGCTTATATTAAATGCAGTAAAGCTTCATTTCAAATATTGAGAAATTAGAAGATAACCATATATATTTTTAAGAATAATAATATAATGAATCTTTTAACTGAGGGTAAACTGAACAGTTATATAAATAAACTATCACTTAATTACATTAAATAAGTCAGCAGTTTCCATATCCTAAAAAACTATAGATTTTATATTTTTCTTAAAAATTAATTTTAGTGATATAATTTCCCTATCCCAAAATAAATGTCTTGTCTTATTATTTATTTGAAAACTATAGTTTAGAAAATCAATCCCACTACTGTAAAGCAAAAAGTCTCTTTGAAGAACAATAAAAAATGACTATAATGTGAGGACCAAGGAAACAACTTGCTCCTGACACGTAGAAGACTACGTGGAAGTGGTTACCCACTGAGGACTGGACTGTCATTAATTACCTGCTATCAAGTTGAACAACAAGCCACCTCTAAACCTCTAACTCTAAACAAGCAAAGGAGATATGTTCTGATGGCTTGATGCTTACACCACGATTTCCCCAGATTCTAAACACTCAACTTTAATATAAAGGCAAAATGTTAACAATTCATCTTGCCACATCCACTACTGCTTCTAGAACCCTAAAAAGATGTCCTAAGACATAAAAATAAAATTCTAAATAAAAATAAAAATAAAATTCTTAAAAATAAATTCTAAATATAAAAAGAAAGATCCCATTTCCTCATGGATAAGAACACTAACAGGAAGGAATATCAAGACTATTCATTTTTTAAAGGAATATTATGTGTCATGTACTGTACGAGGCTTGGGAAAATCTGGAGCTGCACACAATGTTGTTCCTCTGCTTGAAGGGCCTAGAGAAGGAGACAGTCAGGTAAATACATGATGAGACCATGTCTCAAGCATAACAACATATGGGAACAAAAAGAAAACATATGCCTGATTGGAGAGGTCACAGAAAGCCATCTAAGAATTGCAAACAATCTGCACTGAGTTTTAAGAGTGAAGAGGAGTCTGCCAAGTAGAAAGAAGGGAAGAACATTCTAGATAGTGGGCTAGTACATGCTAAACACAGAGGCAGAAAAAAAACGTGGCATGTTTTGGTCACTTCAAATTGATAGGCTGAATTTGCAGAGTACAGCACTGGTGGGAAAGTGTAGGCAAAGACCAGTTCCTAAGGGAATTCATGTCAGGCTAAGTAGTTCTGACTTCATTCTGTAGACAGATGGTCAGAGACACTGATGGGTTTTAAGCATAGGAATTATAAGATCCAATGTGTGTTTCAGAACTCTGGAAACACTCTGGTGGAATCAGTGAGGAATGTAACCGGAGGCGATGAGATTATAAACAGAGCAGCCAAACAGTAAGCCATTGCAAACATTACAGGTGAAAAATTATAAGGGTCTAAAATTAGGATATTGGCAGAAAAACTGGAAAGGATTGAAAAGAGATCTGAAGTTATGACAAGCAAGATGAGGTACTGCTCTGCATCAAAAAAGGCCCTTTGGTGAAGTTGCCCGTGCATTTCACAAGCCTCAGCAGCCCATGTGATCCAGAGAGCAAAAGGAATCCCCTCATTACTGAGGAGACTTCAGGAAACTCCCCGTACTCACAAATGAGTAGAGCTTTAAATACTCCATCCTTACACTTGTGGAGGGGTTGGTTACTGAAGTTTCAAAATGTGGATCTGTCTCCAGACTTAAGGAGCTACGTGCCTCTAACTGGACTCAGCAATTTATTTTAGTTGGATAAATAAACTTCAGCACACCTTCTTGAGAATTCTCAAATTAAACAGTTACATGTATCAAGGTCAAGAGTGTCAGCAATAGGTACTATTGGGCAGTTGTGCAAAGGCTTGGTAGACATCTTTAATAACAATCTTAAATGTCTATTTTGGAAAGCTAAGATAACCAGAGACTATGAGTTCTTTACAGGAACATACCATGCTTTATTCATTTTTTGTTGTAGTTTATATTCCTAGTGTTTGGCCCACAGTAGGGATTAAATATGCATTTGCTAGATAAATGAAGAGATGAATGAATGAATAGTATTACTATATTCAAGGACTGCTTCTTTGGCCTTTAATTATCAAAGTGATACTTTCCTATTAGGTCAATAATGGAGCATTAATGATTAGATAAAAACCAGTTTTAAAAAAACACTGATAAGAAATCTAATATATATATAAAATTGTTTCCTCCAAATAAGTTTGGGGTTAGCTTAGTGATTCATATTTAGAAGGGTAGCAGGAAACATTAATTACATGTTAACTTCAACACAAGTACTTTCATACCGACCTATAAGCTTAGCCATTTCTGGACTAAATAGGTTGGGAAAACTGTCTTAACAAGCATTCAGCTACTTTCTGATTCTAATTCTAATAATTAAATATGATTAACATGTAAAACACTTAGCATAGCACACAGTAAGTGCTCAATAAGTGTCATCTATGATTATTAGGAGGTATAAGAATGATAAGTTCAAGCCATGGCCCTTTTGTAACTGGGTCTTGAAAAGAAAAAGGTAAGTTTTTTACCAGTATAATAATAAACTAGTTGCTACAGAATATAAGGCTTCTAGGTTTCAAATACATAGTTCAATAATGTCAGTCATATCTAAACATTTAAAATCCACAAAAGGCATATATAGTATGACACAGAAGTCACATTTCCTTAACTGCCTTTCTGAAGATAAGAAGTGCAGCTAGGACATGCAAGGTACTTTAAAGTTCAGAGCAAACTTTCATATGGCTCTATGAAGAAGCCAGTACAACACAACACTGAATCACTTAGCTTTTGAAGTGAGACTGATTTGATTTTGAGCCTTGAGCTATCACTTACTATTGGTGAGATAATGGGCAAATAATCTCACTACCCTGAAATGGAATTTCATACCTTATGAAATGAGGATAATACCAGTATCTACACCTCATGGAATTGTAAATAATAAACTATAACATGCATGCCAAGAGTTTAGTTCAGCTCACTACAAATACCTGAAAAATGTTATACTCTGGGCTATGAGAGAACAGGGTTCCTTCCCTTCTTTCCAAGGGTAAGGATCCAAAGTCTAAGTATGCATGCATGATCTCTAATTATCATGAAACCCTAGGTAGGAAAGTATTATTATCTTCTTACAGTAAGCAAGTAAACTGAGGTTTAAAAAGTTAAGTAACATGTCCAAATTCACACGCTTTAGCAAATGGCAAAGCCAGATTCTGAACTGTCAGAGAATTTATAACACAGTACTAAAACTATTACTCTGTGCTAGTTGGATAGTTCCAATATGCAGAACATGCAATATAGCCAGAAGATTATTTTAAGTTTTAATATATTTAAAAACTCTATAGGCAAATTCAATACTAACACTCAGGTACTAACTTTCCTGGATAATGTCCTATTTCCTTCTTAGCTGATCTAGCCTATACAGGATAACTCTCAGATGCCAAACTTAAGCCACACTGTTGAGCAGTATTTCTGAAAAGAGGTTCCACAGTACCAACTGGAGGAAACATACTGAACACGAGAAAAGGCAAATTAGCACTCATCACAGAGAAAAACTCTTCACCTCTACTGTTACATACCACTTCAAATCACATCTAGCATTAGCATAAGTACTCATGCCAGTTTTTGTAAGCATTCTTCTTCTGGGGTCACTAGCAAAAAGGTGGCAGCTAAAACATCAGGTCCCGACTGAGTAAAAACATGCCAAAGTGTGCAAAGTAGAAAGCACAGATGTTCTAAAGTATAATAATGTTACTGCATAACAGACATATAGGGATGACCTAAAATTATTTTCTAGGTACATACAAGTTTATTGTTATTATTAAATACATTTTAAAGGTTAAAAGGAAGATGGAAACGAAGCCATCTGTAACATGCCTGTAATTTCATGCAGCCTCTGACATGCATCATGCAAACTGGAAAAAAAACCAAAAACAAGAACAAAAAAGTGATTATATGGAAGGTGGTAGGAAAAAATCCGAAATTGTACTGTACCACGCTTTGTCAGAGAAGTAATGGACTAACTTCTCAACTCCTTGCCAATGGCATAATGGGAGAGCAGAGACAAGAAAAAGACAGGACAATGGCATCAGAGACCACACGAAACACCAAAGATTGCCATGACTGGGGGCAGCCAAAAGTATTTGCTTTGTTACTGTTGTGTTCTTTTAGGCATTATTCATTATTTTATCTAATATATTTGTATATAATAAAAACATATTTTTAACAGATTTATATTTTCTTGCTAAAGTGGTTTGCAAGTTAGTACAGTCACGCCCACAGAAAGGTATATGTAAAACTTCTCACATTTAAAAGGAATCACTAGAATCTTACTAAACAAAATATTGAAAATAATTTTGATATAATATTCATACTCCTAAGACTTAAACAGGGTTAGCCCCATGTAAACCCTTATGAAGGAAGTAGAAATTATTTTTTTAAATAATTTCAGAGCTTCTTGCACATTACAAAACTGAATAAACTTCAGTATTTGTTAGTTTACTTTAATTACTGATATTGCACTAAAGACCACTAAAGGTATAATCTGATCTTAACTTTAATATGTTGTTATAAATTGTAAGTGAGGTTCCACACATCACTCACTATAGAGATGGAAGATTTAACTGGGTCCATAATGAAACCAGATCCAAAGACTTTTGTTCTAGGGTTCACATGATGCCAATCACAACTCTCGATGTTTCTTGGGAACCAGAAATGCATTTATTCCTCTAGATCTCAGAATGGTGCCTCTAGATCTCAGAAAACTTAGAGTATACTTGATGCATAAATATAAATTATTTACAAATAAATTCTGCAATAAGGAGTTCAATGGCTTTTCTAAGTTGATGACCAGTTAAATGCTTTTAAAAATTATCAAAGTAATTAAGAGTGACTTAAGTAAGCATTTACTACAGAGGCGCCATCAGTGTGAGATGATTAATTTCATGGGTCTATATTTCAAAGGCACAGAATCTATCAGCATATACCTCTTGGATGCGGAGTAGTTCAGAAAAAAACCTAAATACCATCATAAAAGCACAATTCCATTGGTGTGACCAATACGTACGGTATATTTATCCAGAGTAGGATACTGCAAGCACTATAGTACAGCAACAAATACTGGCTAATAAAACAGTCCCACAATCTGCATAGCAAATTGCTGTAAAAAGCTTATACAGAAAACATGAATTGCTGCATTTCTCATAATTGCAAGGTATTGAGAGAATCTAATCCACGCCTAGGTTTATGGGAAGGCCTACTGGACCATGAGTTATATGCACATTTCTAGTCAATTAACCAATGACTATATTAGATAGTCCTTGAAATTAGCTGCAAAAATGGATATAGTACCAAATTCTGTTAACCATGCTTAAATAAAAAATTTGCTTACTGTAAAATTGAATTAGTTCAGTTTTTACTGAGTTACCCTAGTTTCTATTTCATTCAAAAATATTTTACTTTTATGAAAAGTCACTCCCAGAGCTAATTTCTCATTAAAACACTGAAATTGAAGCTATCCTTACATATAAAATTGATTACAGTTACATATTAAAGTCAATCAGATTGAGCCACGTTAATTTATACCTTATGCGCATGTCTGACAATTCAACAACACACATCAATTACCTCCAGAAGTGAGCGCCCTTTGATTAAGTAATATCCTTCTAAAAATCTACCTAAGAAAAGAGAGATGCTGACATTGATTTATATAAAAGGATAAATTGCATTGCAGCAGTATCTCTGTAACTAGAAATAACATCAATGCCTAACAATAGGAAATGATTAAATAATTTAGAGTATACCTGCATTGTAATTCATGATCCTGAAACCATTAAAACAGTGATTTCAAAAAATATTTACTATATGAAAAATGTTTATATAATGATACTATGTGAAAAAAGCAAAATAAAAACTGAAAAAATATGATTCCAAATTCATAAAATGAATTTAAAAAGACTAGAAGGAAACCCACCAAAATGCTTCTGTACCTCCTAATTCCTCCATAATGAGCCACTACATTACTATTATAAATAGCGAAAATGTAAATTTTAATGAAAGGGTCATAGCATTTACAATAAATATTTAAGGTTCAGGTTCTGGAATTAGAATGAAATTTAATTGTGGTTTGTTCACTTATCCTCAGCAAATTACTACATCATTCTGATTTATTTATATACATTTTCCTTATTATAAAATTAGAATAATAGCTCTGATTCTAGGAGTTATTGCGAGGATTAAATGATAATTTAAATAAGATGCCCAGGTTTGTTTAGAGCATGATGATAATAACACCATGGTCAATGGTTCGATCCCTGAACAGGCCAGCTGCCAAAAATAAACAAACAAACAAGTAAATATGCCTAGAAAAGTAATTAAGACATTAATAACTATAATACATAATATTAGTCTTTTCTCCTCTCTTAAACGTATAGATAAATTTTTAAGAATATACATAAAAGCTTTCCACATAAATAATTTGTAAAAATACAATTTATAAGTAGTTCTTAGAAAGATTAATTAGAGGGTATAAATCTAAGAGAACAATTCTCTAGCCAAAAGGACTGAAAGAAAAAATATGAAGCTAGTGAAATACTAAAGTGAGAAAGTACAGCTGAGGATAGGCAGGCTGAACAAAAGCGAGAATTCAAAAAGACCATCATTTTGGTTGAACTGAGGAACAGCTAATTCTTGCAAAGGGCTCACCAGCCATTTAATCCACCTCATTATCCAACAACAAAAAATTTTCCCTGCCATAGTCTTAATCCTTAGGAGGCACCACTTAAAAACAATAAGGACATTCTGCAAAAAAAAGTTTTATGATGATGAATACACAAAATCTATGCTTACTAAGTTATCTAAACTTCTTAGCCTTCATATTTAAAGTTGGTTCATTAAAACCTAGATGCTCAGACTTATATGGGCAAAACAGACCAGTGTTTTTCTAACTGCAGGTTGCTAGCAACATTTTTTTAAAAAATTAAACAGAAAGGAGAAGAAAATATGAGATTATAAAATGTCCTAGGAGAAAGTATTGCTTCACGAATCTTTTATCTGAACTTTAAATATACAGACACATGTACTGGGTTGTAAATACGAACTTTCATCCAGTAAAAAATCAATTTATAATCATTGCATGTCATAAAGGTTTGTGAAACATCCCCATGAAGATTATAAGAGGAGGCTATAAGACAATATACATCTATTATTCTTATTGTAATTCTGATGAATACAATTATTATTATTATATAAATTTAGAAATCAGGCAACATTGGCATCAAGAAGTGGCTGGGCTATTAATACATATATAGATACATTTATGTGATTTTTGTTGTTTTAAAACTATTTTCTTCCCTTCCCATCTAAATTAGTAGATTATAAGAGTAGGATATAAGACAATATACATCTATTATTCTTATTGTAATTCTGATGAATACAATTATTATTATTATATAAATTTAGAAAACAGGCAACATTGGCATCAAGAAGTGGCTGGGCTATTAATACATATATAGACACATTTATGTGATTTTTGTTGTTTTAAAACCATTTTCTTCCCTTCCCATCTAAATTGGTGCACAAGGAAGGAAAAGGTAGGTAAGATTTCTAAATTCGTTCAAGCAAGGTACTAAAGAGCAAATTTTAAAAGCCTAGTTAGGGATGATAAGAAATGGGTATTATTTCAAAACGTACTTTCTGAAAAGTCAAATATTCCTTTAAGCACACGCTCTGCCAAGAGATGCTATTCGGGACCACCAGTAAGGCTTTCTACTAGCCAGAAGTAATTGTTTTTATTAAGTTTTCCTGTTATAAGGTAGGCTATCATTCCCAATTTTACACAGGTGGAAGTTAGAGTAGAACGCCTAATGGGTTGGCCTGGTGGCGCACTGGAGAGTGCGCTGCTTGGGAGGGCAGCGGCGCTCCAACCGAGGGTTCGGATCCCATGTGGAGACCGGTTCCCGCTCACTGGCTGAGCGCGGTGTGGGCGCAACACCAAGGGTTGCGATCCCGTTGCCGGTCAGTATAAAAGACAAAAAGGAAAAAAAAAAAAACAAAGAAAGAAAGCCTAAGCCAATGCCAGTGAAGTGAATTTGGACAAAAGCTGAAGCCCCCACTGATCTCTACATGTCTAAATGTAGATATTTTCTGCTAACCTGGAGAAAATTTTAACTTGAAATCAGAAGATAAGTATCATGAAGTAGAGACTAGTAACACACTTGAGGAAAAAAATGTAAGTCAAAATTTCCTAAGGAAGAAAAAAAATAATTAAAGACCAGGATTTTCCTTTCATCTCCATTTTCTAGAGTTATTCTTAAATTCGGCAAGAGCATTCCTGACCAGCACAGCTTTCTACAGGGACCAGGGTTAAATATTTCCTGTAAACATTAATTATTCCACTCTTTGCATATTTAGAACTGGCTATCTTTTCATATTGGAAGGTCTTCTACTCTTATAACTTTAAAAAAAGAGAAAAGAAGGTCACCCTTACTGCAGACTCACAGCCAAGCCTAACTCACCTCTGCATTCAGAAGATAAAAGCATTCACTCAAGTCAGTGTTCAAGAGGGCGTCAGAGAGAACTTTTTAATGAAACAGATTTTAACAAAGGAGGAGTCTCTTAACTATTTTCCATTACTTACACAATTTACCTCTCCAAGAATGAGCACTTCCATCTATTGACTGAAAGTGGAGAAAAATATTATCTCATGAAATAATAAGTTTAGTGCAGGAAAAGAGGAGCTCTATTCCACAACCCTTTGGAAAACCACTGGATTTACTCCCATAATTCCATGCTCTTCTCTTTATTTTATCACTAACCCTCCCCCCACCCCCCAAAGCTTTATTAGTAAACTTCTTCTGTTGTTCTCAGGATGAATCCTAAATAGTGTAGTAGTTTAGAACTTATTTTCCCTCTAAAGGGACCTTTCAAGCTCCGTAAGATCTATCAAAAAGCTGTGAACAAGTCCTCTGGTTATTCATTTCCACAAACAGAGTGTTTGTTACATGCCTCTATGATCAAATCCTAGGGCCAGTTCTCTTAGATGCATGCGCCAGGAGAACATGCTCAGGAAAAGACTCCAATGTATATATATTTTCCTAGGTGGCTAATACTTCCAAACTCTGGAGAACCAAAACTTTCTGCCACCTGGAGATGCTGAGAAAGAAGGTTTGATCTAGAAAAGTAAAAAAGACAGATCTTGATAGCAGTGTTGTAGGATGTGCTGCCTCATAGTTGGACATGAAAAACATATTCTGAACCCAAGAGGGAAGGAGGAAGCAGCACTTGAAAATGGAAGTACAAGGACTCAAGGGAGGCACAAGAAAATTCTAAACCTATACAAATAAGAAACCAGTGAAATAAGTGTTTCTGAGAAACATGTTTTATAAAAACAAATCTAAAACTCCATTTGCAATACAGAATAACTAAACTCAAACTTCAATTCCATATTACAGCTAGCTGAGAGGGAGGAGAAGAGGGAAGAGGTGTGGTGGGAAAAAGAACAGGGGGCAAAAGGGGGCCTCAGCGAGTCCACAGGTGGGTGTGATCATCTGAGGAAAATCTGTCAAACCATGCTGTTTATGGGATGCAAGCCTAAGAACATATTATCATTTGTTATAACTGCGCTTTGAAACTTCGGATTAGATCACTGTTGGTTCAGTTTGATTCCTTATGTGCTAGGATTCTTCATACAGAGGAGAAAAAAAAGCACCTTACTTGAAGACCAGAGAAATAAAAAGGAGGGTTTATAGAGGTGGTATAAACCAACAACAAATAAACTTGGTACTAAATAACTTGATATAAAAGCCTGCACAAACTGTCTGTTTTTTTTTAAAACAAAAAGTACACGAGGAAAGGAAAGGCATAATAGCTAAAAAGTAAACTTCACACCTTTTCTGGAATTCATATTCATACCTCAAAATTTTGACTAATTCAATAAATAAAATTTGGTTTAAATAAATCACATTCCTAATTGCTTAATATTTCTTCCTTTTGGACCTTTGAAACTTCACATAGATAAGAATAATTAATGAAGAAATTGATACTATAAGAAACATAAATAAGGGTAAACCCATGGAGACAAAAAAGTGACTCTGATTGACTATATTTTTATTTCTTTTTTATTAATATTAACTTATTTTGGGGTGACTTTTCGAAAAAGATAAAATATAACCAACTTACCGGGTATACTTAAGTACATAATACAAAATAATAAACACTGCTTTGGAAAGTAGATTTAATGTAAGTGAAAATTTTAAGGTCAAACAATGACTAACTCATTAGAAATGTTAGTAACCATGCATATTCAAAGCCATTTCTTCTGTGCTGTAATGCAGCTGATAAATTACAAAGACATATTAGTTGTTAAAAACACTCTTAAAATTATAAAGGTCTTTCTTTTAGAAGAGAGTGAAATGCAATCGAAGATTTTTGATTAGAAAATATTTAATGAAATGTGCAGTGGTCTAGTAAGCCTGCTCCCTAAACAGTATGCATCTGTCCCTCATACCACTGTGGGTAATGTGTACATTTTAAAAATAACTAGATAAAAAAAAGTTCTTTATTCACATATCTCCAGGTCTGTAAAAAAGAAAATGCATTAAAGACAGATGCATGTCAGTAGGCCTAGCTAGAATCACTGGCAATAGGTTTAAACAGCATTAGAATGAAATTAAACCTTAGACAGCTTTCATGAGGCTGCAAGTAGAGGGCTGTTTACATGCAGTCAGAGGAAGTGTTAGAGAGTGCTGATTTAGTAGATGCCTGAAGATCACTCAGGATGGGAAAGGAGGTGCTTGGGAGGGACAGGTCATGCAAAAGGGAAATATCATGAAGGGAAGCCAGGGCAGGATAGGAGTGAGAGACACAGACTCACTTTGTCTGCGGTGCGGTGGAACAGTCCGTGGGATCCCCTGGAAGGAGCCCTGCCAAGGAGAGAAGGAGGGAGCAGAATACCCACCCTGTGCAGAGAGAGATGGGGTAGGGAGGGATAATAAAAAAGGGAACCGAAAAAATAGAGAAACCAAAGTCATACTTTGTTTTATTTTAAAAAACACAAAGCAATAGTGTTAATGAAAAGACAGATTTCTTTTTTTTAATATAGGCAGTTCAAATTACTAAAAATACATCATGATTCAAACCTAGTTATTTTTCACATATTTTTAAGAAAAAATTATTTTCCTCTAATATTTACAGTTAACATACACGAAATATATTTTTTGTGGTGTACATTACATTCATCATCATATATCTCTTTTTAAGGTAGCAGATTCTAGTCTTTTGCAGAAAAGGAAAAAATTTAAAAGGGGAGTTAGACTTTAGGTGTTAAACACAGAAATTGCATCAATTTACGTATAAGGCAATAAAAATTTTTATATGGTAAACATTTTATTTCTTTTTAAATCACAGGTTTTATTTCTTTTTAAATCACAGGTTTTCAGAGGATTAGCAGGTAAAAACAAAGAACAGTAGCTGAAGTTTAGCAGAACCAACATAGCATTAAAAAAGGCTTAGGATATTGTGAGAGTCAGTATATAGTATATAAAGAATATGACATGCAGTCCTCAGGTTACACACGCATACTTTTAATTTTAATAACTTGTGGCTTCCTAGCTTTGCTTCTTTTAATCACTGATTATCAGAACTAGAATACACTGAAATGTCATTTACTTCAATTTCCTCATTTTCCAGATAAAACTAGGTCTTGAAGAAAGAAAGTAACTGTTCAATGTCACACAAACGAAATTGGACTGGGTCTCATCTCATGTCTCTGTTCCTATCCTCCTCACTGACTGAAACATACCCACAAATAACACTACTGCAACATTCAAAATATCATCAAGGAAAATAAGCCTGTAAATCATCATAATACCCAGTTAAATTTGCAAAAGAAAGTATGCACAAATTTTCAGACCAATTAATCTAGCAGAAATAATTTTGTATTAGAAAATTACTAATATTCCCACTTTTGTATTAACATTCCTTGGCTCAGTTAGGTATAATCAGATAACTTCAAATTTAAGGATGATCCTAAATTGCTCAATATAAAACAAAAACAAAAGAAGATCTATTTTCTACATTGATAAGGGGGAAAAAGAGCTACAACGAACAAATAGAATTAACAATCTTTACAATAGTCTATTAAATACAGATCCTGTCTTTTAAAATTATTATATTTTCTTTACTAATTTAGCAATGGATGTTTGCAAAAATAGCTTAGAAATATTTAGTAGGGTAATGACCCCAGTTGCTCTCCATGGATATTACAACTCTGTTTTGCTGTTTGGGAAATGTTTTAGTTCAAAGACTTTTTACAAAACAAGTCCTCAGCCAAATCCTCCATGTGAGTTTTACCAGGTCAAGCTTCTACTCACTGCACTGCATAAAGAAACTTTCAGATGGGGACTTCATAGATATGCTGAAAGAGCAGTCATAGATTACTTCAACAAAGAAATAAATTCCCTCTGGAGGTTTGTGAAAACAGCACTGACCTGGAGTCAGGGGATTATGTTTTCCCTGGATCTTCCACAAGCCTGTAACCTTAAAAATCTCTGAGCCTCAGTTTCCTCATTTGTCAGATGCAAGGGTTGGAATGGTTCATCTCTTAAAACGCTTTCATTTTTTTTTTTTTTTTTTTTTTTTTTTTTTCGTGACCGGCAACGGATCGCAACCCTCAGTGTCGTGCCTGTACCGGACCGGGACTGGCAACGGGATCGCAACCCTCGGTGTTGCCCCCGCTCCTCGCTCAGCCAGTGAGCGGCCGGTCTGCATGTGGGATCCGAACCCTCGGCGGGAGCGCCGCCGCGCTTCCCAAGCGGTGCACTGTAGCAGTGCGCCACCGGGCCGGCCCAAAACGCTTTCAGTTTTAAAAAATTTTATTTTATTTGGCCAGTATACAAAGTGGTTGATTATTGTGGCCCATTACCAAAACCTCCCTCCCTCCTCCCTTTCCCCCCTCCCTCCCAACAACCTCATATCTGTTAGCTTGTCTTATCAACTTCAAGGAATTGTAATTGTTGTGTCTTCTTCCCTCCCCTCTCCAGTTTATTTGTGTATTTACTTATTTTTAGCTCCCACAAACAAGTGAGAACATGTGATATTTCTCTTTCTGTGCCTGACTCGTTTCGCTTAATATAATTCTTTCTAGGTCCATCTATGTTGTTGCAAATGGCAGCAGCCTCTATGGAAAATGGTAACCCTTTCATTTTTAGCTCTTATAATTCACTTACTCATATATCCATCCCTATCCCGCTTTAGAGTCATTGCTATCCTTAATGTTATAACTATTTATATGGCATTTAAAACAACCAACTTTGTATTAAATTATTTCTATTAATTAATTCATGAAATAATTTAAGTAAAAGTGTCATAGAACCTAGAACTTGGCAGGAACTTTAAAAGATATTAAACATTCCACCTTCTCCCTACCACTCCCCAACACACAGCAGACTCCAAATAACTAAAATTATTGTGTTTATCTATGGATGGAGCTATAACATCTGTTGATTCTGGCCACATTGCAATCACCTAAGAAATTTAAAAAACAAAAACAAGGATACTCATCTTCATCTCTAGGACAGGTCTGAGCATGAGAAGGAGGGAGAGACAACCTTGTAAAAAATTCATTAACAGCTCTGCCTGCTACTGCCAAGGGGCATCCATCTATTAGCCGAGTGGACAGCTGTTTGCCATTTGAGCTTACTCCCAGAAAGGCAAAGAATGTTTCTCATTTTATTTCTGCCACTTAAAATGCCTTCCCTCCACTTTCCTACCCATCTGCACCTGTTGAAATCCTATCCAGCCTCCTCAGCCCTTTTCATACCCATTTCCTAAAAAGCTTTTCCTGATCCTATCAAAATTAATTATGACCATTCTTGTTTATAAACACTCACAGCTCTTGGTGGATAACTGTATCAAGGAATTTTTCTTCCTCTTTTCATTATATTGATTTGAATTTTTAAAAAATTCTTCTACTAAATATAACCACCTTGAGAATAATAGCTTTCCTACTTGCTTTGGTGTCAACTACAGTTTGTCGAGTGACTTACACAGCGTAGAAACAACATACCCTATTTAACATTTAATAGAAGCGGGAATTTCAGTTCCAGGACGAGAGGAAGTAGACACACATCTCTCTTTTCCTGATGCTAAGTATAGCTGAAAACCCTGGACACTATATATAAAACAAACACAAAACTATGAAAGATATAGAGAATAAGGAAGACCATCTGGGAACCTTGAGACCCAAGGAAAAACATGGTAGAGAGTTCTCTGGGTTTTCTTTTTTTCTCATGTATCCTAAACTGGGTGATGGAGAAAGCCAGAATCCGGGAAAAGCCAATGACCACAAATAAACAAAGTCTCAAGAAAAGCCTGCACCCTCTAACCAAAGAACCAGGAAAGAGCACAGCAATGCAGAAAGCTTATAAATACAACTTGCTTAACACCCCAGAAAACCTGTGGCCCCAGCACTCATGCCCACTAGAAAAGGCTGAAGGGAGTCTAGGTTTTCACCCTCACCTGGCTATGACAGTGTCTCATGTAGTTCTTAAGATATGTATATAAAAAATTTAAGACACTTACACACTTATAATGAGGGAGGGGAAGAAACTTAAGGGAAATAAGGTTTCTATGCTTAGTAGACTATACATAGTTATATATATATATATGTAGACTAAATATACATAATAGACTATACATAGTTATAATATATGTATTACCATATATACATATGGTAATGCCTAGAGCAACAACTAAAAATCTACTCAAAGAGACATACTAAAAACTATATATATATATATATATGTATATACATATATAAATAGAAATGGAATCTAAAAAATGGTACAAGTAACACACAGAAAAGCAAGGAAAAGAAAACAGAAATAAAGAAGAGAGAAATGAAAAATATAAAATGGCAAACATAAACCCTAATATATCAATAATTACATTAAATATAAAGGGCTGAAATATACCAATTAAAAGACAGATTGGCAGAGTAGCTCACGATCAAACTATATGCAGGCTACACAAAACTCATTTAATGTATAACCGTACAGGTATTTTAAAGTAAAAGATGAAAAGATATACCATGCAAAAAATCAAAAGAAAGCAGGAGTAGGTATATTAATATCAGATAAAGTAGACTTCAGAGAAAAAAAAATTACAAGGTACAGAGAAGGGCCCTATAAAATAATAAAAGGGTCAATCTACCAAGAAGACACAATGATCCTAAATGTGTATATAACAAACTATACAAATACACAATATACATGAAGCAAAAACTGGTAAGAACTGAGAAGAGAATAGCCAAATCCACAATTGCAGTTGTAGAGTTCAACACCCTTCTCAACAATAACTAGAAAAGAAAATCAGCAATGCTGTACAGAACAAGGACACCAAACAGGATCTAATCAACATTTATAGAATACTTCATCAAACAACAAAAAAATACATACTCTTTTCAAGAATCAGAGAACATTTACTAAGCCAGACCATAGTCTGTGACATAAAAGAAACGACAAATTTAAAACAACTGAAATTTTGCACAATGTATTCTGTGACCACAGTAAAATCAAATTAGAAATCAGTAACAGAAAGATGACAGAAATACTTCCAAACAATTAGATATTGAAAAACATACCCCTAAATAATCAACAGGTCAAAGAAGAAGTCTCAAGGGAAATTAAAAGAAAAAACACACTAAACTGAACGCAAAAGAAAATTCCCTTGGCATCACTGTCGCCACCACCAAGGCCTTCACCAAATGTGTCTTCTGGACTTTGAACTTCTCAGCCGCCAAAACTGTAAGCAATAAATATTGTTTCTTTACAAACTACTCAGTCCAGGCATTTTGTTATAAACAACAGAATTTGACTAATGCAGAAAACTGGTACCAGAGAAGTAGGGTGTGGCTTGTAACAAATATCTGAAAATGCAGAAGTGGCTTTGGAACTGGGTATTGAAGAGAGGCTGGGAGAATTTGTAGGAGCAGGCTAGAAAAAGCCTAGCTGCTGGTGGGAGTTTAGAAAACACGAAAACCAGGGTAACTTTGGAATTTCTTAGAGACTGGTTAAATGGTGGTAAGCAGAGTGCTGATAGAAATACAGACAGTAAAGGCCATTCTGAGAAGAATTCATATGTAGATGAGAAGAGACTTAACTCCCTGGAATCGGGGGCAAAGATCACCCTTGCTATGAACTGGCATGGAACTTGGCTGCATTCTGTTCATAGCCAAAAGTTTTATGGAACATGGAACTTAAAGATGCTGAACCAGAATATTTGCCAGAAGAAATTTCTGAGCAGCAAAGCATTCAGGAAGACACACGGCTACCTGCAACAGCCTATGCTCAGTTATAGCAGAAAAAGCATGAGGTAAAGCCAGAATTTATAATTCGAAAGAAAGCAGAGGGTAAAAAATTAGAAAACTTTCAGCCTCGCACGAAAGCAAGTGTATAGCCCAGTGATCATTTGCTAAGGAGATTACTACAGAAGAAAGGGATTATAAAGAGAAGAGAAAAAAAGACCTGGAAGGCATTTCAGAGACCTTGGAGGCTTCCCCTCCCATCACAGACCCAGAGGCCTAGGGAGACAGAATGGTTTCAGGGAACGAGCCTGAGGTGCACTCCATGAGCTCGCTGCCAAGGGTTACCTTGGGAAGCTGCTTCCAGCACCAGCACCCTGGCTGCTGCAGCTATAGCTAAATTGGCCCCAGGTTTGGCTGGACCCACAGCTTCGGAAGATACAAACCAGAAGCCTTGGCGGCAACCAGTTGGTGTTAAGTCTGCAGGCTTGCAGAATGCCAAAGCTGTGGAGGCTTGGGAGCCTCCACCTCAATTTTAAAGGATGTAAGAAAAAAACCTGGGAACTGAAGAAGAGATCTGTCACAGGGACAGAGTCACCGCAGACAGCCTTCACTAGAGCAATGTCAAGTGGAAATGTGGGGCTGGAGTTGCAACAGAAGAACCCCATCAGCACCATGCCTAGTGGAGCTGTGAGAGTGCGACTACCATGGGGACCCAGCACTGTCAAGCCACCAATGTGCAACGGCTGTCTGAGAGAGCTGAATCATGGCTGGAGACCAGGAAAGCCACAGGAGCAGAGCTGCCCGAGGACTTGGGGACTCAACCCCCTCATCAGTGTGTGGAGAACGCCAAACATGTAGTCAAGGTAAATGATTCATCAGCTTTGAGATTTTATGACTACCTTGCTGGGTTTTGGACTTGCTTAGTACCTCTTATCCCTTTCTTTTGGCCTGTTTCTCCCTTTTTTAATGGGAATATGTACCCTGTGTTTATCCCATCACTGTATCTTGGAAGTAGATAACTTGTTTTGATTTCACAGATGAGACTTCGGACTTCTGGGCTGAAACAAGTTAAGACTCTGGGGATGAAATGAATGTATTTGTATGTGAAAAGAATATGAGTTTTGGAGGATCAGTGGTGGAATGCTGTACATTTGATGTCTCCCCAACCTCAACGAAGCTTAATTCCAGTGTAACTACTGAGGGTGGGAAATCCTATTATGGTAATTGAAAGGTGCGGCCTTGAAGAGGCGATTAGATTGTGAGGACCGTGCTCTGGTAAATGAATTAATCCACTGATGGTTTAATGGTGATGATGGGAGTGATTCTGACGGTTTTACAAGGAGAAAAAGTGAGGAGTTAGCTCTCTCTGCTCTGCCATTCTGCCATGTGAGACCCCTGTGTCACTGTCATCACCAACAAGGCTTTCACCAGATGTGTTCCCTGGATTTTGGACTTCCCAGCCTCTGAAATTGTAAGCAATAAATATGGTTTCTTTACAAATTACCTAGTTCCACGTATTTTGTTATAAGCAACAGAAACAGACTAATACAACAGACCATAGTCGGGGCCATAAAACAAACCACAACAAATTTAAAATAACCGAAATTATACAGAATCTGCTCTCTGATCACAGTAAAATCAAATTAGAAATCAGTAACAGAAAGATGACAGAAAAATTTCTAACACTTGGATATTAAAATACATACTCTTAAATAATCCATGGGTCAATAAGGAAGTCTCAAGGGATATTAAAAAAAACAACAACACACTGAACTGAATGCAAAAGAAAATACATATTATCAAAAGATGTAAAACATGGCTAAAGCAGTGACAGAAAAGAGGAAAAAATCTCAAATCAATAAGCTTAACTGATACCTTAAAAAATTAGAAAGAAGAGAATAAACCTAAAGAAGAAAACAAGACAGCAGAAACCATTGAAATTGAACAGAGAAAAACAGAGGAAATTAAAGAAACAAAATGTCGGTTCTTTGAAAAGATCCGTAAAATTGACGAACCGCTAGTAAGACTGACAAAAGGAAAAGAGAGAAGACACAAATTACCAAAATCAGGAATGAAATGGGATATCACTACAGATCCTCCAGCCATTAAGGTAATAAAAGAATACTATGAATACTTCGTATATTTGACAACTGAGAAAAGGACCAATTCCTCAAAACCACGAACTATCAAAACTCATCCAAGATGAAAGATTATTTGAATAGATCTACAACTATTAAATGCATTGAATTATAATTTAAAAACTCCCCAAAAGAAATCTCCAGGCCCAGATGATTTCACTATAGAATTCTACCAAATGTTTAAAGAAGAATTAATACCAATTCTATACCATCTCTACCAGAAAGTCCAGAGGAAAGAACACTTCCCAAGTTATGAGACTAGAATTGCTCTATTACAAAATCAGACAAAGATGGTACAAAACACACACACACACACACACACACAAACAGAGCATTAACCCTCAGAATACAGAAGTAAAAATCCTTAACAAAATACTACTCGGTAGAATTCAGCAATATATAAAAAGAATTATACATCATGACCAAGTGGGGTTTATTCTAGGTCTATAAGACTGATTCAATGTTAGAAAATCAATTAATGCAATCAATAGGTTTTTTAAAAAAAACATATATTCATATCAATTAGCATCACAAAAGCATTTAACAAAATCCAACACACATTCATGATGAAAACTCTTAGCAAACTAGGAATAGAGAAGAACTTCCTAAACTTACATCAAAAGCATCTCCCAAAGATCTACAGCTAACATTTACTTATCAGTGAAAGACTGAATGGTCTCCCTCTTACACCAAGAACATTCACTCTCACCACACTCTTATTCAACACAGTACTGGAATTCCCAGCCAGTGGCATAACGCAAAAAAAAGGAAATAAAGACATATAGATCAAGAAGTAAGAATACTGTTCCTATTTGCAGATGACATGATGGTCCACATAGGAAATCCCAATCTATAGAAAAACTCACAAAACTAAGAAGTGAGTTTAGTAAGTTTGCAGGACCAGTACACAAAAATCAACTGTATTTTTAAAATTCAGCAATCAACATATGGAAACTGAAATTTAAAAAATAATATCATATATAATCATTCAAAAAAATGAAATAATTAGGAATAAACCTAAGAAAGCATGTATAGAACTTGTATTCTGAAAACTAGAAAACGCTGATCAAAGGAATCAAAGATGTAAATTAATGGAGAGACATACCATATTCATGAACTGAAAGAATAACATAAAGATGTTAATTCCATCCAAAATGTTATTTAGGTATAACATATTTCCTATGAAAATCCTAACAAGATTTAAAAATATATATATATATAAATGAACTTATTCTAAGATTATGTGAAAAGGCAAAGTAACTAGAATACCTAAAACAATTTAGAAAAAGAAGAATAAAGAGGGAGGAATCATTTTACTGAATTCAAGATTTATTATATAGCTACACCAATCAAGACAATGTGGTATTGGTAGAAGGGTAGACACAAAGATCAATGGAACAGAATACTGACCCAGATTCACACAATATAGTTAACCGATTTTTGACAAAGGTGCAAAGAGTAATTCAAGAGAAAGGATAGCCTTTTAAACGAATGGTACTAAAACTGGATATATGTAGGAAAAAAAAATAAATCTTAACCTAAACCTCATACCTTATACAAAAATCTACTCAAACGGATCATAGATTTAAATGTAAAATGTAAAACTGTAAATATTTTAGGACAAAACAGAAAATCTTCAGCATCTTGTACTTCGTGAAGAGTTCTTAGAACTAAATCAAAAACATAGTCCATAAAAGAAAAAAAAATGGACAAATTAAACTTTATCAAAATTAAAATATTTTGCTCTGTGAAAGACATTGTGAAGAGGATGAAAAGATAAGTCATTGAGGGAAAATGTTTGCACACCACATATCTGACAAAGGACTTGTATCTGTAAAGAATTCTCAGAACTCAATAGTAGAAAGACAAACCATCCTGTTATAAAATGGAGAGAAAAGACATAAAGAGACATTGAAATAAAGATGGCAGATAAGCACATGAAAAGATGTTAACATCATTAGACATTAGGGAGATGTAAATTAAAACCACAATGAGATCTCACTACATATCTATCAGAATGGGTAATACAAAATACAATGACAATACTAAATGCTGATGAGGACGTGGAGAAAATGGATCATTCATACATTGTTGATGAGACTCTAAAATGGCACAGCCACTGTGGTAAACAGTTTGGAAATTTCTTTAAAAACTAAACATACAGTTACCATGTGATGCAGAAACTGCACTCCTAGGCATTTATTCAAATAAATTAAAATTTACATCTATATAAGATCCTGTACACAAATATTCCCGGCAGCATTATTTGTATTAGCCCCAAACTGGAAACTACTAAAACATCTCTCATTAAGTGAGTGGGTTAACAAATTATGGTACATCCATATAACACCATTTATATAAAATTCTCAAAATAGCAAAATTATAAAAATATAAAACAGAGGCTAGGAATGATGGGAAAAGGAAGGCATGGTTATGACTGTAAAGAGGTATCACACAAGGGAGAACTTTGTGGTGGTGTAAGACTTCTGTATCTTAAATATGGTGGTAGCTACAGGAATCTACACAAGTGATAAACTGACACAGAATGACCCCGCTCCCTACACACATTAATGTCAGTTTTCTGGTTTTGATACTATACTATAGCTATATAAAATGTAACCATGTGGGAAACCAGGTGAAAGATACAGAGAAACTCTCTGCACTGTTTTTGCAATTTACTATGAATCTATAAGTATTTAAAATAAAAAGGAAAAAATAGAATAAAATGATAATGCATATTAAAGTAATATAGAGGAAAATTATTTGAAATGTTAATTGTATTGGTAGAGACATACTTTCTGAGGGAGAAAAGGAAAATATGTTTAAGGGCTTTCTCATCTCTACAAACTAAAGATGAATTCCCTGAGAGGACAGCAGAGTAAAAAGGAAGGTAAGATTATATACCTTGTTATGTGTTAAAACCTGTACTGTTATGAACATTGACCTAGTCTTATAAAAGATGTAGGCTGAAACCTAAGAAAGCCTTGTCATTAGATTTAATAACAGTCATATGTTAAGACTGTTTTTTAGTATTAAGGAAAGATTACATATTTCTTTCAATGCAGCAAACAACCAAAATAGCTATAAAACATGATATAACTAACTAAACCTTGAGACCAGGAAAGTTCCGTGATAGCAGATACGTGAGCAAAATAGCACTAAAATACAGCAGCTGTTGGCTCCCCATGATTCCTTGTCTATTAGAAGTGATTCTGGAAAAAAGAGAACTTGTAGAAGGAACCTAACTTAGTAACTTTCAAGATTTAGGATTTATAAGATGGAAGAAAAAGGTGTGAGACCAGGTCTTGAGCAAAGCAACAGCAAAAACCAAGAAAGAAAAAGTTCCCAGGTAGATGGACCTGATCCAGAAGTCCTGCCACTAGCAGTTTGAAGACAGATTTGAGAGCCAGAAGGTCTAGTCCCCACATTTGGAAGATATGTCCATTATCCTCTGGTCCAAAAACAGCATCTCAGTGCCTTAGCACTTCTGATTTACCTTTTGCTGTCTGTACCATGAGTATTATAAACTAAGAGTCAGGCAGGCAAAGTCGTTTGATTTAGTATCAGCACTGGGATTGAAATCTAGAAAAAGCTAATCAGAGTTCATTGACTGAATGAATAAATGAACCTATGGTTTGAAAGCTGAAGGAATTTACTTGTTTTTTTGCGGGGGGGTCAATTCTTGCTATTTGGTTTAGGTTCAAAACCTAAAATGTCTTTTTGTAAACTCTAACTGTAAGGGACCAGGCAAGGAACTTGGAGCCTCCTGAATACTTGAAGCTCTTTCCTTTTGTTTTTTTCCTTTCTTAAGGCAGAGATGAGAGCAGAATACTGAACTGCAGGGAAGGAATGGAGTTACCATCTGAAGTTAGAGAACAAGAAATTTTTATCTTAGCATTGAGGAGATAAACCTTTCCAGGAATCATGATGATTAGTTTGCATATTTCCCCTTCTGGAAGAGCTCAGAAAGTCTCCTGGAATGGTCTTACCTGCTCCCAGAGGGGTTTGTGGCACTTGGCACTGTGGTCCTGAGCTCTCCCTAGATGAAGCTCTAGTTAAATTCATGTCCCCATACACTCAGATCCCCATACACTCAGGTCCCCACAACATCAAATCAACATCTTTACCTGACTTCTCCTGCCCCTTTCAAGTTCTAATCCTACATTTTCAAAATCCTCTATCCTTTGTCCTGCCAGAATCTCTAAATGAAGTTAAATTTGTATCTAAACTTTCAGCAGTTTCCTTTCTTAATAAAATCCCTCCTCTTGGTTTTCCTGTTTTTATGACTGATATGCCACCTTCCTCGTCGTACAGATTTGATAACTAATATTCACTTTATTAAAAAAAAATTTATTGAATCATAATTGATTATACATATTTTGGAGGTTTAACGTTGACATATGTTGATCACATCAATATTACTAGCATATATATTGTTACAAATTGTACTTGTTCTTTATGCCCCTTGTCCAGTCTCCCCATCCTACTCTCCCCTCCGTCCTCTAATTACCCTAGATTTCTTCCCTCTCTCTGAAAGAGTAATGGTTACTCTGTTGATTTGTTGCCTTGATGATCTGTCCAATGCTGAGAGGTGTGATCAGGTCCCCCAATATTATCGTACAGCAGATGCTTCTATCACTCTCGAATGGGCTTTGTGGAGAGAGACATCCACTATTCTTTGGTCTCTGCTGGTGACGTTCCTTGTGTCAATGCACTCCAGTGGCTGGTGGACCATCTGCATGGTGCTTGTGGTATCTAGCTGCTTTCGCAGCAGCCATGGTTATTGTGATGGCTGTGGTGGGCCACCCACATGGATGTGATGTTTTTAGCATGCTCCTTGGTGCTGGCAGTGTGCCTGGTTGTGGGAGGGGAGTCTGGTCCCCGGATCCATACCTCAGATCCCCAGGTGGGCTCCAAGGCACTGGCGGTGCCCGGAGGGGTGTCCAGAACTAATTTTTTGTCCTTTGCTTACTTCTAAAATGTAGGAACTTCGTGTGGAGACCAGTACTCGAGCTGTGTTGTTGAGCTAAATTGCTGCTTTGCTGCTGATTCCTTAGGAAAGGCATTTTGTGCAGCTCAGGTTTTAATGGTTGACCTTATAGGTACTTCCCGCTCTCCAGAGACCCACTGCACCTGCATTGTGTAGAAACTCTGATCTGGGCCTGAGTCTTTTCATTAAACTGCATCCCATGCAATTCTATGTTCCTGACCAGTCTCCTCTGAATGGTCCTACACTGATTGGAGTGCCGCTCAGCTGTCCTTGCTGTGTCCCAGTGTTCTCCCTGTGGGCCCATCTCCCACCACCTGTGTTGCAAACACTTCCCATGGGACAGGCCATTTGCCAGTCCCTTGCGATGACTCACCGGCCTCTGAGTGGCTCCTTGCTCCTATGTGGGTCCATGGGAACCATATTAGTGGTCTTGCTGGCCTGGGAGCCACCAAAGTCCTCTTCTCTCCTGTCACCTCCAAGCAACTTCATCCGAAGGGCACAGCTGCAGCTTTTGCCGGCTCCTGCTCCATGCACTCAGCAGCTCCAGCCTTAAAGCGGCTACGGCACAAAATTGCTGGAGTGGTTTTTTCTTTCTCTCTTCATGGCTTCTCCCACTTCATGCACTCTGTAGGTCTCTCCTCCTCTTCCCCTGAGCTCTAGCGACCCCAACTCGACTGTTGCTGCTTTTTTATAGTTGTAAACCAGTTGATTTGTGGGAGAGAGTGACACTGGGGACTGTCTATTCCGCCATCTTGACCAGAAAAATCCCAAAGACCTCAATATTCATCTTTTATCCAGTCTTCATATTCTTCTCATCCAATCACTCATCAGGACAACAGATTCTGCCTCAGTGGTCTCCCTCTCATGAACATCTCTCCACTTCCACGAGAGATCACTAAGCATAGGTTAGCCCCCATCTCCTCTTGCCTGGGCTATTATAATAATCTTCTAAGTAGTTTTCCCTGTCTTCAGTCTCTCCCCATTGGGATTAATTCATTCTTGCTGAGCCCTGTACTAGGCACTAGGCACACACTGAGGACTGAGATACAGCCCCTGCCTCAAGGGACTCAATTTCTCCTCTCAATTCTTTTCATGTAGCAAACCATGGTTAATTAAGCCTGGACCCTATAAGAACCTTCTGGCTACAGGATTAAACAGAAAGTTCTCAGTCTGGCAACTAAGTATCCCATAATGAGATATAAGTCTAACTCTCCACACTTCTCTATTCTCTTACAATATTCTCATTGTAATCATTAATATTACCACCAATAACCACAATAAAATATGGAAAAGTATGGTTAAGAGATTTTCAAAAAAATAGGTAACAATCCAAGTGTTACTACAAACTTTATTAGTAGAAGAAATTTCATCTGGTTGGTAACTTTTTATTTAATCTATACACAGGTATTCCTCTGAGAAAGATAAAAAGCAGCCTCTAATGTCCAGAACTGACTTCATAAATAATCTCACAGAATTCAAAGGTTACTCTGAGATCATGATAAAATAAAGCAAAACTAGGTAATTTCAGAACTGTGCCATCCACAAAATAAACAATCTTAGAATTTTCTCCCTTATGACAGGATCCAATCTAGAACAAACCCCTGTACCCTTAGATACTCCTCTAAACTACCCAAGAAAAGCCCCAATCCTATAATAGGTTCTTTCTGATACCCTTTTTTGAGATGGTTCCTCATGGTGTGTGTTCTCTGTTGCTACAACAAGTAATACATCCAATTTGTTTAACAGGTGTATTTCTGGTGGGCTTTGGCTGAAGGACACTGACATTTTACTGCTCTGAATGATCAGGAAGCTATTTTTGTTTAGAAATTTTAGGACTGGGTAAGAGAAATGGTATTATTTTCTACTCTTTCAGAAATATTAATGCAACTTTTTGAACAAATTCTCTAAGCATAAAGCACTAAAGAGACATTCTCTAAGAAAAAATAAACCTTAATATTACCATACAAGCACCCTCTGCAATGATTACTTTTGACATTAAAAAATGTATCATCTCTAGAAATCTTTTTATAATTTCCTAAAAAAAGATTAGAATGTTCCAGCAAATATAGGCCTAATAAACTATCATTCTGCTTGCACAGACTAAAAGATGAGGAACTTTTATTTTGTTCTCTTATGGAAGCTGATTAATTTCTTCAGAAAGATTGACTTGATTATGCTGTTTCTTGGAAAACTAACAGGGTTATCTATATCTCACTGACTAGTGTCTAATATTAAATTCTAAGAGTAAGATTTCTCTATGTTCTGCCTACACACTCAATGAACAAGTAAGTAGATTCAACTCTACATTGCACAAATGAAACAGATCCTAGTAGTGGAAAACTCTGGTTCTCCTTTGTTTTCTAATTATAGTACAGACAAACTTTGCTTCTTTCAATGAATGCTTTAAACAAAGTTTTAAAAAATGCCTTCTACAGTTCTGGTATTTGGTATTGAAGGATACAGACTTGGAGAACCTAAAAGTTAGGACCAGATAAACCATTCAATTGCTATAATATCCAAGTTTAATTTGTTCCTAGCCTTGAAAAATAATTCTATTTTTTCAGTTATTGGTTTCAGATGTATCCATGAATGTCACAGTATTATTGTTTACAAAAGGCAGTATAAAAGATACACATAATAAAATTCTTGGTGTGTTATATAAATTCTGCATGCTGGAATGTCATGTCTCAGCAACACAGGTAGCTATATTCAATGGTCAATGTCTAATACTGACTAAACATTAAACAATTAAAAAATAATTATATGACCAGATCATAAACATTACTTGTTTAAACACAAAAATACTCTTAGTGGCATATTTTAAATAGAAGTAATAGTAGCAAATATAAAAAAAGACCTTGGCAAAGAAATAAATCCCTAATTCCGTTTGGAGACATATATATAGAGAGAGAGGTGGAAAAAAAAAAAAGGCACATTGTTAAAATCAGGACATTTTTCCCACATAAAAATTAACCAACAATGCTGCCCACTTCCAAGTCAGGAGAGATTACTCATATGACAAATCGTTGGGCTACCCTGTTCCTCTCAGTTGGCATTCCATCTTATCTCCCAGGCAAAAAGAAAAGGAGCAGTGTTCTTTGCTAGTACAATTATCATAATTGCTAGGAATTATAAACATTTGATGTAGTTTTTGTGATGTATCTGTGATAGTTTTCTGATTTAACCTATTCTGTTTTATAAATGGTTAAGATGGGAACATGACTCAGTAAATCTGAGGCATGAGAACCTAATTCTAATTATGCTTACAAATACTGACCATATTCTATTGTTGAATTTATATAAATTATATGTGTGTATCTATTATATATACTACGCCATGGATTAATCTTTGCTTTAGTACTAGAAACTAACTCCAACAGAGCATTTTGAAATGTATATAAAATCATCTTTCCTTGCCTCTTTGCCATACAGAATATAGTTCTTAAAATGAGAGAAAAATAATATCAGATCAAACTGTGCACATTCTGAGTTTGAACTAGTAGGCACCTTTTCACACTGATACTGATCTAACAGTCTGTTTATTCCCACACTCATCTTTCAGAGTAGTCCAAGTTAGGTCACTACATGACAGGCCAGATAGATCCTTTCGGTCCACTTTGCTTGTCCTGCCTAGAGATCCTAGGGGATAAACAATAAGGAATTCGATGGCGGGAGTCCAAAAATGTTTTTTCCTATATTTTGGTTTCTCTGGTTAACTTAAGATGTTCAAACAGGTCTGGCCGGTTAGCTCAGTCGGTTACAGCATGGTGTTATAACACCAAAGTTGAGGGTTTGGATCCCCGTACCAGCCAGCCAAACAAAAAGATGTTCAAACAAATGGTTTGTAAAAAGTATGTATCATGAAAAGTAAGTATTCACATCTTTAAATAATGATATTAAATGCTTTTAGAACAATATTGAAAATACATAAAAAACCATAATTCAGTCCAAGATAATGCTATTTTTAAGTATGTGCTTATACATGGACCAGTAAAGTCGTACTATCTTTAAAAATAGTTTTATTAAAAGAAACCTTGATTTCTCACTTAATCCCCAACTTCCAGCAGTACTCCTAGTCTCTTCAATTGTTTTTGTGTAAATAATCAGGCACCTTCCACATTATTGTTCTTCTTTTCATGTTATCCATTTCACCATTTTATCTGGGTATTTTTTCCCTCCGATTAGGGAAAAAGATTTGCCCACTTTCCTCTGAAGGTAACATCTTCTGCTCCCACAGCTCATTCTTACCTCTTTTCCCTCTTTTCATTTTTGACCCTATCTAAATTTGAACTTCATCTTTTTTATTTTCCTTAATTTTTTCCAAAAATTGCCTTTACTGGTAAGCCTTTACTTATTGCCCCAGGTGGCTTTCCCATATCCATCTAAGTATACATCATTAGCTCTAGAGTTGTATTGTCCCAAATCGTATCTACTAGACATATATGGCTACTCACATTTAAATTAATTACAATTAAATAACATTAAAAATTATTTTCCTAAGCCACACTAGCCACATTTTCAAGTTCTCAACAGTCACTTGTAGCTAGTGGCTACTGCAGCAGACAGCACAGAAAGTTCTATGGGGTAGCACAGTTCCAAAGTAGCCTTTCATTCTCAATTCTGGAACTCTTTTTATAATGCAGGGCTCAGAGTAGTTAACACCACTATATCATTCTTTTCTCAAGCAGATAACAGTCTCACATCCCTTTTATCCTAACGGTAAGAAGTGCTTCATACTGGCCCCCAATGCTGAAAACACTGTGCTTGAATATTTACACTTATAAGCACTTTGTAATATGCCTACAAAATGTCTTAAGGCAGCTCCCTACAGCAGCAGAAACCTTTGTCATACCTTAAATGCATAGCACCCAACAGGTGATTAATTATGATTACCTTCCTGGGTTTAATCTCACAAATAACACCCAAATCAAACCCAAAACAGTTTTGATCTCTATCAGTATAGCTCCAGCACCAAAAGCACCTGTAGCATGAAAGCCAAATGTTACTACAGGCAGAAAGACACTTGCAGAATTCTGAGGATAGAAATATATAATGTATACATAGAGGCTGAGGTTAGATATATGCAGAAAATAGCATAATAAAATGGTTCTTGGGCAGGAGGAAGAATGTCAGAATTTGTACGGTAAGAAAACATCACATAACAGGAATGATCATATACAAATAAATAGGAGTGGCCTCCCAGTACCACCTGAAATGATGGCATGGGGCTCAAGGGGGAGCCCTCCTGGTCAAGGAGTCAGCTGTCCTGTCAGGGAAGCAGATATTTCTCTTTTTAGAAGGAAAAATCACAGATTCTTATAACCTAATGACATCAAATGCTTGAACCATACAAGTTAACATTATAGCCACCAAGACGCTTTCTGATCATGCTTAGTTGATGGCAGTATAAACCTGTTTAAATCTTTCAGAAGAAAAATTGTGGTAATATATTTCAGGAACCTTACAAAGGACCATCCTGTAAGGAAATGCATTTTTTACTGATTAAAGGTAATGCATTCCTTCAATTTTAGCTTGGCAAAAAAATCAAACAAAACAGTAATGAAAGCAACCACTACCATCACCACCTAAGCAGGTTAAAATAGATATGCACAAAATAATTCTATTTAAATAGATATGCACATACACATTTGTACATTACAAAAGTAGTCCAGAAGATAATGTATGAAATGTTAACCATAGTTGTCCGTGGTTAGTATGATTTAAGTAATTTAAGTTGTTCTTAAATTGTTTTTCTTCTTTATTTTCTGTTTGATATAGGTTTAATATATTGTTACCTCTTAACAAAAAGGATCAGAAAAGGAAAAAGCCCATTTAGAGTGTTTCCCTTTTAAGCATATATTTTTGGGCTCTATATCATTTATTAAGTATCCTTAGAGCATGCATTCTTCTTTATTATTATTATTCCTTTAAGAAGAAGTGTTGAATTTTATCATTCCTTCTACTGAGAAAATGACTTATATAATCTACTATACCAATAGATTTCATCTTACTAATACTGGATTGAACCTAACTTGTAGAGGATTTTTCTTTTATACTTTTATGGAAACTGTCTTTTCAAACATAAATACTTTTCTTCCAGGAATTTTAAATGCCATAAAATTGTTTCCATGGATTATCACAATTGACTGCTAAGACCTCTACAACACAATGTAAACCTGGGCACCTGCTTTTCTCTCTCAGGAAAGTAAGTCCTTGTCATGATCTCTCACTGAGATCACACCTAATGTCCTCCCATCCCAGAGCTATCACCCTTTTCTCCTTTCTATTCCTTCTAGCCTCCTCACTTCCTGCAGCCCCTCAAAAGGGAGGCAACTAAGATGTTACCTACAAGTTAGAAAACCTGGCTTCTCACGTGAGACTGCTATGTACAAGCTGTGTAAGTGCTTGCACAAGTCACTTGTTAGTCTTATCTTCTTCGTGTGCAGGAAAACTGAGATTAATATCATTTAGGCCTAATGGAGGTTTCTGTAAGCATCTTGAGGGTTGTGACTTCGCATTTACACTCTCAGATTAAGACAGTGCCTGGAGTAGTGCAGGCACATAAATATCTGCTGAATGAGTAAGTGAGTATCTGCTTTTCTTCCTTTCCTCTGTTCTACTACTTTGTTTCTTCCTCTTATTTCCTGTTGGTTCTCTTATTTGCGGCCATTAGGTGATACCAAAATCCCCTTGGACAAATCTATGAAGAAAATATACACTGGGCTCAATACATTCAAAGTTTCAAAAAAATACAAAATAAATAAATAAACAACCTAGTTTCGTTGCTCTGCTGCTGTTGGTGGCCAACCACTTTCCTTCCTCCCACAGGTTCTAAATGAGATGTCTATCTATCTTTTTATTTTATTTTTCATATTTCTTTTCACTTTGGCTGCCAGCGAGTCCTCTAGGCAATAACCCTCTACACCATCCTTTTCCACCTTCCACCAGATTTCTTCTTTCATGTCTAGGAAATGTTCAGAGGAAATGCTCACATATGCCTCACAAACCTCTGAGGTAGACTCCACGATATTCAAGTGACTGACACACTGTCAAGAGGACACCCCCAAAATTTTTTTTCCAAAATAAAAGTGATATTTATTTATTTTAACTGCAATGATTTTCTTTAAAAGAGAAAAGAAAATCATTGCAATTATAGTAAATGGTTTCCAAAATAATGTACTTTAAAGGAATCCCATTAAGTCCAAAGAACAAAAAAAATCAAAGAATAAACTCAATATTTAACTTACTATTATTTAACTAAGTAAATAAATATAGCTGTATATTTAGTTAACTAAATGAATGCAACTCAGTAAAACTACTTTTCCAGTAACTCCTGGATTAAAAATTTGAATTATACCTTAAAATGAGCTTTAACACTAACTTCCCTAAACATACATCTGTGTTCCAGCCAAAAGTACGTAATTACTATTGCCTAACTGCATCTTCCCACCTCTCAGCCTTTACTTGTGCTGTTCCTTTTGCCAAGGATATTCCTCCCACTTTAATCTGCCAGAACCTCTCATCCTCCAAATCTCCTCAGTGTGCTTTCCTGGGGGACGTAACCTTGGACTAGCTGATTCAAGAGCCCTAAGTTACAGTACTAGCTCAGCCACTTATTAATTATGGAAACTTTAATATGCCACTTAATCTCCCCACAGCTTTTGTTACCTTATCTATAAAACAAAAGTAGTTAGCCAGATGATTCCCATAGTAATAGATAACAGGGAAAGCCGAAATCTGGCTTTTCAGGGTGCTAGGCTGGGAAACTCAACTTCACCTTACCCAAGATCATGGTAAAACTAACAACACAGGAAAATATTCTGGGCTGTACTGGGGTTGTTTTCCACCAGTTACTTTTGTCTGGTTACAAGGCAGACTAATTCTCAGTTTCTAGAGAACAGTGAGGTTGAGGGAACCAGAGAGGGTATAAAGACTTCCATGAGGATGGCAAAATGGAACCTTTCATGCTTAATGGAACCAGCAAACTACTTAGTAACACAGAAGGCATAAATATCCCTATGGGGAAACTGCAGAAACCTGCAAAGCTCAAACCTCCATCTAGAAGAAAGGGGCACTATCTTCTATTTTGCAATTGCCTCCAAACAGAGATGATTCCACATCTACTGATATTAAATATTATATCACCTCTTCCTATGGGCATCTTTTGCTTTCTATGATTCAAACACTACCTTCACCTTCTTCACTGAGCACTTCGATTCTTTCAAGTGGACTTTCCCTTTTTAACCTTGTAGAACTTACGACACTTTAACTATATCAATGCATTGCCAGTTCCTTTAATAAGTACTTGTAAATGGAGGAATCCTTATTCATCCTTCCCCAATTTCCCTCTTCTACTTCAAAAGCCTAACACTGAGGATGAGAGATCGCCAAACTTGTACTGAATAAATTAATTACCATTGTAGCTTATACAGAGCACACAATAAAAATAGTTACTTGTTAGATGAAAAGAAATAACTGTTTTATAAACTTTAAAGGCCTACAGCTAAGTTACCATTATATTTCCCTACTCATTTCTGTTACTCAGATTCCTCCGCTAAACATAAGGCGAAAGACGAGTCATTAGGCATTCTCTTAATAAGAAATGTCTGTTACCTGGCACCATACAATAGAATTATGACGACTTATGGCCATATGATGATTCTCTGATCAGGGTACATCCTAAACTGTGTTCTGAAGAATTCAGATTAAATGACGGTAGGGTATTTTTAGCTTTAAATATGTTTTGAGACATAACATTTTGAAAAACAACAACCAGCCATGGAATACGTGGTTTCTTTCTACTGTTTAGAAGAAATCATTTCCTAAGGCTGCCCAAAACATAATCTTTACTGTCTATATCTTCATGCATTTATATTTCCTCTAATGCCCACAACATTTGAGTAATTATAATAATAAAACATATTTGAAAATTTTCAACAAAAAAGAATATGCTACATTGTATATTTTTCAAAGTGTAATATATGCTGCTAATGTGGGACAACTGCATATTGGACTTCTGTTTCCTTTAGGGCATGTTGAAATACTACTATCATAAATACATGCAATGAGAGGAGATTAGACACAAATAAAATGAGCTACAATGTGCAGAATGGAAAAGCTATTAAATGCACATTTGCTTACATAAGACACATAAGAGAAACTTTAGAAAGCACATAAACACCAAAGAGACAAGAAGAAACAGCTTACCTAAGAAAAAAAATTAATAGCCATGGCAGATTCAAAATTATTAGAGATTAGAGTAAAAAGAGTGGAATGAAACATCAAAATAGCAAATGATGGGGGAGGAGATTAAGTACATGTGTTACTTACAGGAATTCTTCTCCATGGTGTTTGGGTGTATTTATCAGCATATGTGCATTTTTCCTCTTTAGATTTTTGGTGGCAGTTATACTGAGATGCCTAAATAAAACCACAAATTTTTACATGGTTTAATTCTGTTATACACATAAACAAGGTAATAAGGGGCTCTCTCAGGGGGTACTAAATCAAATCAACAGCAAAAAAATTCTGTGGCTACTTTTATAAAGAAAAAACATGTCTAAAGCAAGCACCAAGGTCTATTTAGTAGTTTCTCACCTTACTCAGGGATTAGGTTTGAGAATCAGCTAGAAAGGTTGGAATCTCAGTCTAAATTACCCCTGGCAATCTCTTATATTGCCCATAAAACACACTACATATTACCTTATGTATATTAATATATACAGTATTAAGTATATAGATGTAGAATATATACAGTGATATGTAGTATATAAAGAATACAACTGCAAAATTTAAGTACTTCCCTAAACTGCGTGTCACTGTAGCACACTATTTCTTAAATGCATTCTTGATGGCACCCTACTGGATATTAAATACCATCAATTTATATCTCAGGTTGTCTGTTCACATATGCAGTGCTATGAAATGCCTCTTTAATGATGTGTTGACTATATTAGACTAGAATATTTTGAAGGGACTCTGCCTTTTGACAAGATCCATCTGACCACTTGCAGTGTAAGATTTTACTTATTCCGTCCCGACTATGGCAATTCCAGAAACAATTTCTTTTCTGTAGTGTATGTGCTAACACATGATAATATTTGGCAAATATGTGAACTTTCCACAATTTGGAAAGCCTAGTTACTAGTGACACTTCAACAGATGTAAAATGACTTCCCAAATAATTCCCTCTCCATTTGCTTTCAGATTGTGTTCAGATGCTCACCTTCTGTGTGGTCCCATATTCAGAGAAGTGTGCCCTATTGTGAACCAATCTGGTAATCCCATGCCTCTATGCTTAGGAATAAACAAGTAACCCAAATCTAGCCAACAAAACAAGAAGAAAGTCTCGGGTATTTTTTAGAAGGTGTTTCATGATTTTAAAAATAGGCATGCTAGAGAAAGCACGTGCTTTACCCACCTTTAAGTATTAGTGTGTGAGAATTTGACACATGGAGCTATAGCAGACATCCTGTGACCATGAAGGGACCGCTAAGAAGATTGCAGAAAAGCCAAGCTAGAACTTCATCCATTAACCCAATGACCAATAAACAACCATGGAAATGGCTGGAACCTATACACTTTCTTGTGATTTGAGTTTACAAACTGTTCTTATTTAAGTCAATTTTAGTAGGGACTTTTACTTGGAACTTAAAACATCGTAAGATATGCATTGATTTACGCTGGGTGATTTGGGGCAAGTCATTAGATAAGAGTTACCATTTATCATAGGCCAGGCACTAGGTAGTTTACAAATGTAGTTCATTTAATGATCACAACCCTACATGGTCAGCATTATCTTTATTATCCCCATTTACAGAAAAGGCTTAAGAGAGATTACATAAGTTTCCTAAGAGAACACGGCTATTAAGTTTCAAAGACAGGTCTGTCATGGTTTTGCGAACATACTACACTACTAGCCTACTTAATCTGAATTCTAAACGACAATTTTACATTAGCAATTTCACAAAATTATTCTGAGGATTCAATGAGTAAATGTATCTAAATTAATTATTGTTTAACTAGCATACTGAGATGATAATAAATGGGCATTCTTAGCATTCTGAAATAAGTTTTGAATAGCCATATCTCTATACCTTTCAGTTAAATTCTCAAAGCACTGCAATCTGACTTTATATCAGCACATTTCACATAAAATATGAATTCAACATTTTATACTGTCACTTTCTTTTTCTGAAAGTCTGCATGCAAACATAGGTTAGAGTTGAATATGCATTTTTTAAAAAGATAAAAAATGCATAGAAGGCTGAAACTGGAAGGGGACATGGAAATCACCTAGCCAAACCTTCACATTTTGGATAAAGAAAACACTAGATAAGTGATGGAAACTGCCAGTAACATTCAGCTGATTAATACTGGAGACAAGAAAAGTCCTCTAATTCCCAGTCTACGGCTCTTCTGATGACTCTTTCCTATTTTAAGAAAAGTAGTTTAGAGAGATAGAGAAAGGCAATTTTATAATGTGAAAAATATTGTTACCTATCTCTACTTTCAGTGGTCTATATCTTTTTAAATTCTCTTGATTTGACTTTGCAGAATTCCATAACTAAACTCTATACTACTATAATCTTTTTTGAATGACTTCTAATTCCCTACCACAAAAAAAACACTTGGCATCTTAAAGTCCATTTAATAAGGCATTAGCTTCACAGAGGATCACTGCTTGCAATGAGACGAGTGAATCCTCTCTAATCCTCTTAAGTTTATGTTGAAAAAACTGCACTAACATTAGTCTCTAGATTCAAGAACAGGAACTGTCAAGTAAATTTCACAAAGTTCTCTCGGTACAGGCCACAATTCCCCTGCAATTTATAAATGAGCTAATGTGATTCTGATTTGTTTACAAAGGAAATTTCTAGCTGAACGCAGGACAGCTTCCAAAGCAATCTGTAGGAAAACTACACACAGCACCTAAAAAGACAGGTGTCAGTCTCTTTCACAATAAATTTGATTTCTAGGTTCAATATATCAAATACAGAGAATTTTAAGGTACAAGCTAAAGATCAATGCTTTCACTTTTCTTGTTTTCTTTCTTTTCTTTAGGATTCTCTCAGATATTTCTTAAACATACCTAAAAATTATTTTCAAGGTGAGAAACTTCAGGGCAACTGGCTCAGTCTCTCCAACAAGTCAGAACAACAACAAAAGAATGGTCCTAAATTAAAAGAAACTTAAGGGATATAACCAGTTCTCATGCAGGGTCCTAGATTAAATTCTCATTTAAACAAATCAAGTGTACAGGATATGTTGGAATAATTAGGGAAATATAAATGTGGACTTGATAATAGAAAATATTAAGAATTACTATTAATTGCTTAAAGATGATAATATTATTTCAGCTATAAAGAAACCTACTCTTATTTTTTAAAGCTGTATAGTGAGGCTAAAAGAACACTTCAATAAAAATTTTCAGCATAAAAAGATTTACCTTTCATTATTTATTAACCATATGTCAATATAGTGATCTCTTTTCCTAACTTAGTCTTAAATTTACTTTCCTAATTTTAATATTTCAACCCCATTTTTTTGATGAGAATAATTTTATTTTTTCTCCCCAACCTTTTATGTTTAGCCTATTGAGCAATTTTACTTCAGCTAAATTTCTTTTATACAAAACAAGTTGTTGGATTTTGCTTAAAATCCTCAATGAAATTCTTTCCACGAAATAAGACTATTTGCATTTACCATTATATTTATCATACTTCATCTAATTTCTGTTGCCTTAGTTTTGCTGTTTTTAGTTTTCCTTGGTATTTTTCTACATTACATGGCTTTTATTACTTTTATCTTTTGCAGTATACGTTATTTAAACCTACTAATAGTTATCTTAAAGCACTTCACAAACATTATCATAATTTAAGTGTATTTTAAAAAATAAAGAATAACTTGGATACCCATTTGTAAAAGATAAAATTTCAGTACTTATGACTTCTTTTAGCATATTCATTATCTCCTTCCTCAAACTTATTTAATAAGTATTTTCAAAAACTAAAAGCAATTAAAAATTTTTTTTACTAACAATAATTTTTTAATTTCAGAAAAATTAAATGTATAAATACAAATTCCAACGTTCAAATGATGTATAATTACATAAGATAAAATAATTAGAAGTAAATTTTCTCCAATCAGTGGTTCAGCAGTTTATCCCACTTAGTTTCTCTAAAAATAGTTTCCATTTCCCACTAATTCATTTTAATCTTTACTTCTTAATTCTTGAGTTATTTTTTGATTTATCTCTCAAGTATTTGGAAAGCATTTTTAAGAAATTTTTACAAAAAAAAGTGGGTGGCATATTTTTCAAGACATTAAAGATCTGAGAATATACCTTCATATATAAAATAAAAACCTATCTGGGTATAAAATATGAGGTTCATAATCTTTTTTCTGATGTACACTAGACACGACAACTTCTTGTGCTTTGTAATAGATTCTTGCAAAAACTGAAGCTTACTTAATTTCCTAATGCTGTCTTTTTCTTCTCCCTGAAAGTTGGCTGGATTCTTGTCTTTAGCTTTGAAACGTAAACATTAGTTCTTATTCTTTTCCTTTTTAATTTTATATTTGCTAGGACCTCAATTTGTAATATAAGATTATTCTCTATTTAAATTCATAAATTTTCTTTGTACCTTTAATCATAATATCTGAACTGTCTGTTCTAACTATTTATTTATTTATTCTTGAGCTGGATCTCTATGATCTGGTCTCAGTGGCTCTAAGTTCAGTATACTATATCCTTTATATCCTAAGTGAGATTAACATTTCATATGACTAAATTGCTTTGCTATACCAAAATATGCTTCTGACAAAGATTTCCTTTAGACTGTTAAGATTTTTATGGCATTATGTTCTTTTCCTCCTGGCCTTGTATATTATTATAAACCAAATTATAAATTAATTCATATGGGACTAACATTTCAAACTATAACAATTATAAAATTATGAAGATCCAAACATGACTCTGAGAGATCACTCAATATCATCCATAGGGAAGAAACATTTTCTTGGAATGCCCTTTAATCTAAGATACCTAAGCCTGAGTACTCAGTCTCATTCTGCTCTGCTCACAGAAAGATAAAATGTTCACCAGTACTCATTTCTTTAAACATATCTGAAGGAAAATCAAATTTACCCTGCATCAATAAAAGTTTTCTTTCTTTCTTTTCTTTCTTTTTTTTTTTTTTTTGGCAGTTGGTTGGTATGGAGATCCAAACCCTTAAAATGAATGTTAATTGGTGAATTTTAATCCCCCAAGCAGCGTACACTAAAAATGAATCAATTTTTTTCACATTGAAAACTTAATACTTAGACTGAAAGTTAAATCACATACTTCTACTAGAGTGCATATAATCTAAAAAAGATGCAATAGTGCAACTTTGAAAGCCAAATATAAAGTCAAACTCTAATTCCAGCTCAGCATTTTATAAAAAACATATATTTCCCAGTATGAAACACCTCCACTTTACATACTACACTGTAATACTTACAAGCTGATGTTCTAACAGTTGGATTTTTTCATCTTTTTTCTTTATTTCCTCTTTAAGCTGTTTTATTTCATTTAATAAATCTTCATTCTGAAATATTAAAAATAATTTAAGACAAGGTACTTAAAAATACCCTAATATGAAGCATTAAATCAATGACGAAGACCCAGTAATGAATGAACTATTTGTTCATGTAGGATGAACATTTATTAAAAAAGAATCTCATAAGATTTCATGACATCACGGAAGCTGACGTGTAAACCATGAACAATAAGAGCAGCAACAGCTAACACTCACTGAATACTTACTAGGTGCCAGAAACTCACGAATTTAAAAATTTGATTGTGACTACACCCCTGAGGTAGGTAGTTATGTTCTTTTTACATAGAAGGAAACTGAGACATAGGCCATAGAGTAAAATAAATCATATACAAAAGAGAAATTTCAGCTGGATTTCAAAGGATGCATAAGAGTTGCCAGTTGGAGAAAATAAAAGGCATGGCAAGCAGAGGAAATGGTGTAATTAAACCCACAGAGGCATTTCATAGCTGGTTCAGAATTCAGCAAAAAGATAAATGTGCCCGAAGGTTATCAAGGGAGATTGCTTTTCCATGAGCCACTTTCTTGAGGAGTACTGCCTGAATCAAAGAAAAAATACCCTATCAACTTATCTATGAGAAATGTCTAATTCTATTAAATGGAAACTTACTGTCACATTAGGCAGTAATCTGGTTACATTTCCAAAGCGTAAAGTATCATTGTCGTATGGTTAGCCCATACTGCATACTGCTACTCAATTATTCAGAAATATATACCAAGGAAATAGTATAAGCAAAGAAATAAGAATATGTGAAAATGATATATCTTTCCAGAGAAAAAATATGTAAGCAAATAATTATAACGTGTTGTTACTCAGCAAAGTATGTCATCTCCATCAGATACAATGGGAACAACAACAAAAAAATTTTCAGTCTCTTTAACAAGAGATCAGAAACAGACATTTTACAAAAGCTTTAACACGTCACATAAGCATCCCAAACAATGGGGAAAAAAGATTTTTTTAAACGCTATTATGTATAATGTAACTGGGAAATACTGTTTATTATATACAAAAAATGATCTCCAGTTGAATTTAGTAAGAGTTTAGGAATGTTCAAAATTCATAAATCAAGGCAAAAAAAGAGGGATTGCATATTGTGAAAAATACATTCCAAAGGATACATTTAGACAGACACATTTCCAAGCTATGTAGCAAATGAAGCTATTAAGAAATGATAAATATATTTGATTATATCATATTTTAAAGCATCTATACAACTAACATTAAAGTTAAAAGCTGGTGAAAACCTATGCAAATATGGCAAAGGATATAATATCTAGTATATTAAAAGCCTGTCCAAACATAAGATCATTTTCAAGGTCCCAATAGACAAATAGCCAGTTCTCACAAACATACATATAACTGGTGAAATGTTCTATTTAACTTGTTGAAGAAACACGAATTAAAGTATGAAGGTATTGTTTTACAGTTATTAGATTAGGAGGAAATACCCAATGTAATCAATAAGACTGCAGAAAAAAATGATACAGTACATAATCAGACACAGCAATTAACCTTTCCAAACAAACATTTATACCTATACACATAGGAGTCATAAAAATACTAGCTCTCTTTAATTCATCATCCCATTCCTAGTAAACTATGCCAGAGAAATGATCTTAAGTATGAGAAAACCTACAAAAAGGCATTATCTTAAAGTCTACAAGTTTACAATTGCCCTACAAGGGGACAACAGAAATACAATGAAGCAATCTGATAGAATACTACGAAGCCATCATTCATGTAGCCATGGCTAAGTTCTGTCAGTGTTACAGGAAATGGACCTGAAAATGAACTCAAAATACAATGTGGTAAAAACGTTAACAGCCAGCATTTACTATATGCCAGACACTGCTCTAAGGATATTACGCATAAAGATAGGCAAAGGAGATCACATTAGGAAATGGGTGACTCCAACGGTGTCCTAAAGGATGTGCAGAAGATTCTGAAGATAGATAAGTGTAGTAGGCTTTGAATTTTAGGGTAAGGAATTCTAAGTGTCATACAACAATACAGAGGCAGTGACAAGCATAGCACCTTAGAGAACTATAAGCAGTGATGTGGTCACACAAAGGCTATGATAAATAGCGCATAGCAACCTGGCTAGAAAAATAGGTAAGGACCAGATACCAGAAGGCCATGACTATCAAGCATGGCCTTAGCCAGGATGTGACGGATTTTCATTTAAGATGGCTGTGACAGCTGTTTGGAAGACAAATTTGACAAAAGCAACAAAACTGAGCTAGAAACCTGATATCAAGACATAGTGATACTCCAGATGAGAGTCTGACCCAAGAGAGCAATAATAAAGATGGAGAAGAGGAGAAGGGATCAAAAAACTTGCAGTTTCATAATTTGCTGCATGTGAAAGAAGAGCACAGAGGAGCAGTTAAGAGTGACATTCATATTTCTAGCTTGAGTAACACAATGAATAATCGTGCTACCAAGAAAAATGGAGAATACAGGAGAACAAATATGTCCAAAAAGGAATATGTGTGAGTTTTAAATATATTGTTAGAGGTACCTATGGGTGGGACATACAGTAGAAATGTCCGGTGGGCAACAGGATTAGCAAGTATGAAAGAGAGAAATTTTACATATCATCTCTATATATGTCATACATGAAATCATCAAAGCAACAAGTTCAAAAAGGACTGGACTAATAGTATAATCTAACATATACAGAAGAGGAACCAAGATGCTGACTTTACGACTAGCAGTAGCCTGTCCCCAACTTTTTGATCTAGTGCTTAACATAAACTCCATCACTCTGCCTTGACCTGAGGAAGACCATGCTAATTGGTTGTGTTGCTTTGCACGTACCCTGCGCTTAATTGCTAGAACAGTAAGCCCATATGTGGGTGGGAGGAACAACGGTGCCTCAGTCACTCTGAGGGCACTTTAGATGCTGTGAAATTAAACCTGTTCTAAGTGTATTTGTTTGAGTTAACTGTACTGTATCATTATCTGTTGAATGTAGTAATTAGGTAAATATTCCTAAATCATATTTAAAATAAATAAATAAATAAATAAGAAGAAGAAGAAGAGAAAAGCCTACAAAGGAAATGAGGAAAAAATATTGAGAGGTCTGAGGGATTCCAGAGAGAAGTGACATAAAAGCCAAGGGATAAAGCTTTTAAGACAAAGGCCATGCCAACTGTACATAGCATTAAAACCAGTAGTTATTTTCATTTTTCCAGATTTTCACATCAACTGGAAAGGGGTTGAAGAGAGTCAAAGAAAACTTTATTTGAATTTAAGACAGGTGAGATACACAAATTTACAAACTGATGATGAAGAGAAAGTAAAGGAAACACACCAAAGACAGATGAGAGAAGAGCAGTAAAAGACAGTTAAGAACACAGAAGGAAGCGTGGTTTTCCACAGCATAGTGGTCACTTTTCCTCTCTAACTGGAACAAAGTAGATGGGAATGAGACAGATACAGCTAGGTTAAAGGCAGAAAGGTGAGAAGCAGAAGATCTTTGCTTGCTGAACACAAGGCTACCTGCAGAGGCTGAATAGCATGGCTGGGTATGGGGCTTGACAGTGATCAACGTCTGGAATAGCTCATCAAGGGAATGGAAAAGAGAGCTGTCCTGAGATAAATAAAAGGACAGATTGAAGGCATGGCAGGTCCAGTGGGGATTTTAGACCCTAAATTCATAACGGTACAAGTCAACATACTTGTGTCATTTGAAACTGTACTGCTAAACCACCTTGGATGAGAAGGTGGCGCAGTTGGGGATTTACTGTTGTGCAAGAGAGACTAGGATACTGGAGAGAAGAGACAGCACGAGCTATTGCATCTCAGCTTGAATAAGAAAACAGAGGAGTAGGGAATAAATACCACGTAACAATGTCTGTCATGTAATATTAAGTATGTAACTAACTAGAAAGGTACACAGAAAAAAAAGAAGACACGAGTTGTATAAGGAGTTGGAATTAAATTTTTTTCTTTAAAAATAATTTCTTTACATGTAAAAAAGACTGTTTTCACACACACACAAAAAAAAAAATTCAGGAAAAAAGGTCAACTTTAGTTTTAAAATGTGAGTCACAAAAGTTAAAAAAAACTGAGAGATCACCAGAGATCATTTAATTCAATGGTTCTCAACTGGGTGTGTATATAAAACTTTTTTTAAAAAAAAGATGGCCTGCTATAGACCTGCTGATTTAGAATATTATACTGGCAGTACGCTAAAAGCCCAGAGATGGGAAGTAATTTTGGCAAGGACAGGTAGGCAACAAGTTGAAAAGACAAGATGAGATAACTGCATGTGACTACTATGCTCTATTTTTTTGATTTTGATTGCTTTGTATACCATATTGTTCCCAATATGTCACTCTGTATTCTATGAGAAAATTATACTTCTCTGCTCTGCTAATACCAGGCTTGGCCACTAGAATTATTTTGGAAGTGACACAGGCCACATCCAAGCAGAATTCACATGTGGTTCTGTTCAAATCCCTTTGGCACAATAACATGTCCCACCATAGGGGCTGGTCCTTCAGTTTGGAGAATGAAAAAGATAACAGGAAATTGGGTCCCTGCTGATCTACAGCAAATACATAACATTAAGTGAGACTACTCACTTTTATTTTTCTAAGTCACCAATGTTTTGAGGTTATTTGTTACTACAGACAAATAGCAAATACTGAATAGTACATCCTGAAAACAGGATGTAAAAGCCAACAATAACTTTACTAGGAAATATTAAATAAATTAAGAATATTTATGTGTGCTTAAGAAATAAATACGTGCTGGTCTGGCCCCGTGGCTCACTCGGGAGAGTGTGGCGCTGGTAGCGCCGAGGCAGCAGGTTTGGATCCTATACGGGGATGGCCAGTGCACTCACTGGCTGAGCGTGGTGCAGACGACACCAAATTGAGGGTTGTGATCCCCTTACCAGTCAAAAAAAGAAAGAAATACGTGCTTAAGAGATAAACAGTTGCAAAAGAAAAGAGCTTTCATAAACTAAAAGACCTAAAGACAATGAAAATTATAAAAAGTATACTTTCAAACATTCACTACAATACATCTGGATTCAATAATTATATTTTCAAACATAAAAAGGCAAATTCATCTCATTTTCAGTATATTTCTTCAGTGTTGTGATTATATATGAGAAGTGTCTATTATCATTTTAATTTTTATTGGTAGTCGTGTTTTTGAAACTATTATTCATATTATAAACAGTGACTTTAAAAAAAGAATCCTGCACAGTGGTAATACAGGGACAAATGATTACCCAAATGATAAATTCAAATTAAAGCACCACAGGGATATCATTTTACCTTACCAAAACAGCAAAAATTAAGAGCAAACCTGATTAATACCCAAGACAGCAAAGCTCTAGGTTTTAATACATTTGTTATTCAATGTTTTGTTATTGCTTTATTATTTTAGTAACAAAAAAGAATTTTGAACAATTCAGCATGACTGCCTAGTCATACCTTATATATCTGATCACGATCTTCTGGTTCTGGACTAGATGGCAATGATAGCTGAACATCATGCAATGAACCACTTCCATCATGCTGTCCAAAGAAGAGGAGAAAAACACAATATTAATACAATAACTGTAGACATTCAGTTCAACCTAATTCACCCCAGACCAAATGCTAGCATGGCGAAGAACAAATAGGAGATAAGATTTTAGAAATATCCTTTTCAACTCTACGCACTGTGTAGTGGATTGAATTATGTCCCCCCAAAACTCCCTGAAGCTTGAACTGTGTCTCCCAAGTTTTATGTATTAGAAACTTAGCCCCCACTGTGAATCTTAAGAGGGTGGGAAATTCAATTATGGTAACTGAAAGGTGGAGCCTTGAAGAGGTGTTTGGATTGTAGGACTGTGCAGCAGTGAATGGATTAAAAATGGTGGTCAGGGGCATGGATCTGAGGGCTTTAAAAGAAGAGGAGAGTCTGTCTTTCTCTGTCTGCTCTCTCTGCTTCCACCATCTTGCAATGTGAGACCTCTGGGTCACTGCTGCCACCACCAGATGGACTTCTCAGCCTCAGAAACTGTAAGCAATAAATTTCGTTTTTCTTTAGAAATCACTCAGTTCCATGTATTCTGTTATAAACACAAATGGACTAATACAGAAAATAGGTACCAGATAAGTGGGGTGTTGCTTAAAACAGATACTTGGAAATGTGGAAGCAGCTTTGGAACTGGGTGTTGAGGAGAGAGTGGAGGAATTTGGAGGTATTTGGAGGAACAGGCTAGAAAAAGCCTAGATGCTGGTGGAAGTATAGAAGACAAGAAAACCAGGGAAGATTTGGAACTTTTTAGAGACGATTTGAAACTTTTTAAGAGACTGGTTAAATGGTGGTGAGCAGAATGCTGATAGAAATACGGACTGTAAAGATCATTCTAAGGAGGTTTCAGATAAAAATAAGAGAGAGTTTATTGGAAACTGGGGCACAGATCACCCTTGCTGTGAACTGGCAAAGAATTTGGCTGCGTTCTGTCCATAACCTAGGACTTTGTGGAAGTTGGAATTTAGGAGTTGTGAACCAGAGTATATGGTGGAAGAAATTTCTAAGCAGCAGAGCATTAAGGAAGCTTCATGGCTACTTGCAACAGCCTACAATGAGTTATGGCAACAAAAGCACAACATAAAGCCAGAATTTAAAAGGGAAGCATAGCATAAAGATTTGGAAAATTTGCAGCCTGGCCATGTGGTAGAGAAGCAGAGAACATGCAATGGTGCAGCCCAGAGACCATTAGCTAAGAAGATTAGTACATAGAAAAGGGATTATCAAGAGAAGGAGAAAAAGGACCTGAAGGCATTGCAGAAGCCTCTAGGACCAACTCTTCCATTTCAGGCCCAAGGGCCCTGGGAGTGAAAACAGTCTTGGGGAACAGGCCTGAGGTGAGCTCCATGGGCCTGATGCCCAGGGCCACCTCGAGAAGCTGCTTCCAGCACCCCAGCTGCTTTGGCTGCTCCAGCAATGGCTAATGTGGTCCCAGGTGTGGCTGGATGTACAGCTTTGGAAAATACAAGCCAGAAGCCTTGGCGGTATCCACGTGGTGTTAGCTCTGCAGGTTCGCAGAATGCAAGAGTTGTGAAGGCTTGGGAGCCTCCACCCAGATTTCAAAGGATGTATGGAAAAGCTTGGGGGCCCAGGAAGCTATCTATCACAGGGGTGGATTCACTCTATAGTCTTTGCTAGAGCAATGATGAGCAGAAACGTGGGGTCAGAGTTGCAGCAGAGAAACCCCAACAGTGCCATGCCTAGTGGAGCCATGAGAGCAGGACCACCATAGAGACCCCAGACCTGTGGAGCTACCAGAGTGGAATGCCAGCCTGGGAGAGCTGAAGTGTGGCCTATAATCAGGAAAGCCATAGGAGCGGAGTACCCAAGGACTTGGGGACTCACCCCCACACCAGCATGCAAAGGAGATCAAACATGGAGTCAAGGTGCCTGATTCACCAGCACTGAGATTTAATGCCTGCTCTGCTGGGTTTTGGACTTTTTGGGACCTATTACTCCTTTCTTTTGGCCTATTTCTCCCTTTTCAAATGGAAATATGTACCCTATTTTGTCCCACCATCGTATTTTAGAAGTAGATAACTTGTATTGACTTCACAGATGGGATTTTGAACTTTGGACTCTTGAGTTGAAACAAGTTAAGACTTTGGGGACAAAATGAACATACTTGCATGTGAAAAGGACATGAGTTTTGGAGGGCCAGGGGCAGAATGTAGTGGATTGAATTATGTCCCCCCCAAACTCACTGATGCTTGAATTGTGTCTCCCAAGTTTTATGTATTAGAAACTTAGCCCCCACTGTGACTATTAAGAGGGTGAGAAATCCTATTATGGTAACTGAAAGGTGGAGCCTTGAAGAGGTGATTAGATTGTAGGACAGTGCAGAAATGAGTGGATTAAAAATGGTGGTAAGGGGTGTGGTTCTGAGTGCTCTAAAAGAAGAGGAGAGTCTGTTTTTCTCTGTTCTCTCTGCTTCCACCATCTTGCAATATGAGACCCCTGGGTCACTGTCACCACCACCAGATGGACTTTGGACTTCTCAGCCTCAGAAACTGTAAGCAATAAATTTCATTTTCTTTATAAATCACCCAGTTTCAGTTATCTTGTTATAGCAACACAAAAAGGACTAATACACACTGGTAGAAGGAAATGTGGAAGAGAATAAAAGGGAGCCCAGGCAAGAATAACCTGTGGAAATAAATAACACACACTATGTAAGTGGATGAAGCAGAAAGCCACTGAACATTTTAGAGAGGGAAAAATGATATGGGAAATTTCTTAAAGAATTTTAAGATTACCTCATGTAAGAAAAATGTAGAATAAAAGTCAATTGAATCTGCTTTGTTTAGATGTGTTTTGAGTATAAAGGAGTCAAAAACAATAATATTAAATAACTCAACAAAGCTTTGCCACACAAATCATTTGATTAAAAATACCAGATACATGAGAATACGTATTGCATGACTCCATTTACATGAAGTCTGAGAACAGGCAAAACTAACCTATGGTGCTAGAAATCAGAAGAACAGTGGTTGACTCAGGGGAAGGGAGTTACTGACTCGGAAAGAACATTAGGGAAACTATTAGGAAGCTGGAAATGTTCTATGTCTTGACTGTATGATAGCTGCATAACCATATATAGAAAAAGTTCAAGCTATACACTTAAGAATGGTACATCTTAAGCACTTCACTGATGTATGTTAGGCCTCAATAAAAAAGGCTGAAAAAAATTAAACATTTCGTCCTTAAACATGATAAAGAAAATGACATGATCATTTTAAGTTCTACTCCTTGACTTAGGAATAAGAAACCACATGTTCAATGATTCATACAGACAATCTCAAGAAAGATGAACCAGTACAGAATATGACTAGGATGATGGTGAGGGACTGAGTCCCTGACCAAGGTAGCACAACTATGGTTCAACATCCTGTGTGTTCAGATGGTACCCTAGCTGTCTCAGGACACACACTGAACTAGCAATCTTCAAGGAACACTAATATCACAATGTACCTCAGACATATCTGTTCTGAATCTCCCAGACCATGGATAGCATCCTGCATTGAGACAGGAGTGCTATAATAGAGAAAATGCACATTTAGGTTATTTTCTTCTTTATTTATTTTATCACATACCTGTTGATATGAATCAGATTGAATCAGAATCTCTAGAGACGGGGCCCAGAAATATGTATTTAGAAAAACCCAACAAGTAAAGCTGATTGACACTGAAGACTAAGAGTTTGCCAAATTTCCAGCAAAGATAAATTACATTTTTATTAGTGATGTTACATGAACATTAAGACTTTGAGCAGAGAGGAGAGGCAATATGCTAATATAAATATCAAATAATAGCAAACAAATACAAATTTTAGAACTCAAAAGATCCAGTAGCCAAAATTTTTAAATGCACTAGATGCACTACATACTAGCATTCAAGATGACAAAGTGAACTTGAAGACAGATCAACAGAAATTAATCAATCTGAACAATGAAGGGAAAAAAACAGACAAAAAAAATTAACAGAGCCTGCGCAGGGATCTTTGGGGATGATAACAAAAGATCTAACACTCATGTCACTGAAATTGTAGAAAGTAGGGTGTGGGACACAAAAAAATATTTGAAGAAATAATGGATAAATACATCCCAAATTTGGTGAGAGACATGAACCTGAAGATTTGAGAAGTTCAATTTAAGAGAATTGAAAGTACGCTCTCTGAACATAATGGAATTTAACTAGAAATCAATAACAGAATGATAACCTCCAAACACTTGAAAAGTAAACAGCAAATTTTTAAAACATCCATGGGTCAGAAGAGGAAGTCTCAAGGTAAACAAGAAAACATTTTGAAATGAAAGAAAATGGAGACACCACATACCAAAATCCGTAGAATGCAATTAACAAAGTACTTAAAGGGAATATTATGGTATGAAATACTTATAACAAAGGTGTCAAATTGACAATTGAAGCAAAATAAACATAGAATAGGCAAAAAGAAGAAAATAGTAAGTAACAGAAATTAATAAAAATGAAAATCAAAAAACAGAGAAATCAATGAAACTAAAAACAGATTCTTTGAAAACTGCTAAACATCTGACACAACTGCTAAAGAGCGAAAAAGACAGGGGGCAGAAATCAAGACATATCAAAAATGCAAGCAGAAATATCATTACAAACATCTCAGATGTTAAGAGTAAACAAGGGAGAGAACATACCTAGGGTTGCAGTGGCTGGAGGGCGGGGAGAAGGGAAGGCCAGGGAGAGGTAGGTGGGGGGAATGGGGAATAATTGCAATTTGTAGTAATAGGCATGCTGATAGTATTGATCTAATCATCACATCTTGGACACAGTGACGGTCAGCTTTGTACCCCATGAATATTCATGATCAGTTAAAAAAAATTGTATAATGATGTTAAAAAAAAAAGAGTAAAGAAGGCAATAATACTATGAACTCTACACAACAAATCTGACAACGTACATGAAATGGAGAAATTCCTCAAAACCCACAAACTCTCAAAACTCACCAAATGTGAAATAGATAATGTGTAAACTTCACTATTAATAAAAATGAATTTGTCGTTTAAAACCTTCCATAAAAGAAATATCTAAATCCAGATGTTCACTGGCAAATTCTTCCAAAATTTAGAGATAATATCAATTCTATACAATCTCTTAGAGAAAACAGAAATAATATTAAATTAAAAAGTAATCAAATCAATGAATGAGGCCAGCATTTCTGATACCAAAACAAAGACAGTATAAGAAGACAAAGCTGGAGGAGTCAATTCACTTCAAGACTTACTGCAACTCTAGTCATCAAGAGTGTGGTACTGGTAAAGGATAAGCAGATTAAAACAATAGAAAAGAATCCTGAAACAGATCCACACATTTATGGTCAAAGGCATTTTGGATAAATCTACAAAGATAATTCAATAGTGAAAGAACAGTCTTTTCAACAAATAGTATTAGAACAATGGAACATCATACTCAATAAATGAACTTGGCCTGGAGCTCATACCTTATACAAAACCTCCAAAATACACTGTAAACCTAAATTTTAAACTTAAAACTATAAAACTTCTCTAATTAAACAGAAAATCTTTGTGACCTTGGCTTGAGCAAAGGTTTTTTAGATATAACACCAAAAACAATCCATTAAAAAAAAAATTGGTAAATTTGACTTCAAGGGCAGAACTTCTGCTCCTTAGAATGAAAAGAGGAGCCACGGACTGGGAGAAAATATTTTCAATAATTCATGTGAAATATTGAGAATAGTACCTAACTCACAGAAAGCACTTAAAAACTGTTAGTTAATTTTAAAACAATACCAACAACAAAAATAATAAGAAGGTCTAGGGTTTTTAACTGCCTACATTAATTCACAATTATACATAGTTACTCAAAAAGCTACTCCCATTTTTTAAAATAATAATCTGTTTCATCATTCATATACGTGATAAAGTACTCTAGAATATGCAAAGAAATCTCAAAAAAAATTAAGAAAATAGAGAACATTTTTGTTAATGGGCAAAAGAACAGATACTTCATCAAAGAAGATGGCAAATAATCACATGAAAAGATGCTCAACAGCATTAGTCATTTACAGAAATGCAAATCAAAATCACAATGAGATATCGGTACACGCATATTAGAATGGCTTTAAAAATTACTGACAATATCAAATGCTGACAAAAATGCAGAATGATAGTAACTCATACATTGCTGGTATGAATACAAAATGGTATGGACACTGGAAAAGTTTGGTAGTTCCTTAAATAGTTAAATAGAAAGAAAGAAACAACAATAATAAGTTAAAACTTTCAGAAGGAGAGAGCAGAACTATGGCTACTAGAGGTGGGAAAGTGGGAATAAGGGGAGGATAGTGAGAGGTTGGTTAATGGAAACATAACAGCTAGAGAAGAAAAATAAATCCTGTGGGCATACAGTCGAGCTAGGCATCTACAATTAACAATAGTTTACTGCATGTTATTAAACAGCTAGAAGACAGGAGATGGAATGTCCTTATCACAAAGAAATGATTAAACTTTGTAATGAAGAATATGCTATACTTACCCTGACTTGATCATCACACATTGCATACATGTATTGATATTCAACTTTGAACCCCACAACTATGTACAGTTAATATGTCTCAATAAATAAATAAATAAGTTAAATATATACTTATCATATAACCCAGCAATCCCACTCACAGGTATTTACCCAAGAGAAATAAAAACATATGCTCACATGAAAACCTGTGCACAAATGTTTACAGTGGCTTTATTTGCAATTGCCAGAATCTAGAAATCAACACAAATATCTTTCAGCTTGTAAATGGATAAACAAACTATATATGCTTATGATGGATTACTACTCTGCAATAAACAGGAACAAATTACTGACACGCAGAACAGCATGGATGAATTTGAAATTGTATTGTGTTAAATCTTAAAAAGCCAGACTCAAAAGGCTACATAATATATAATTCCATTTACATGACAACCTTGAAAAGGTAAAACTACAGAGATATAAAACATGTCAGTGGTTGCCAGGAGCTAGCAGTGGGGGTAGTGATTGAATATAAAAAACAAAAAAAGGAATTTTGGGGAGCGTGATTGTAGTAGCTGCACAACTGTATGCATTTGCCAAAGCTCATAGAACTGTTTAGCGAAAAGGCTGAATTTTATTGTGTGTAAATTATACCTCAATAGAATTATAGTAGGTGGAATAATTTATCACTAGGAATTTAGGCCCACCCAGAATCTGTGAATGTGACCTTTTTTGGAAATAGGACCTTTGCAGGTGTAATCAAATTGAGGTCCTACTGGATTAGGGTGACCCCTAAATCCAATATGACTGATGTCCTTTTGAGAAGACAGAAATTTGGACACAGACTCACAAATAAGGTCATATGAAGATGAAAGGAGAGATTGGAGTGATGCATTTACAAGCAAAGGAATGCCAAGGATTGCTAACACACACCAGCAGCTAGAAGCAAGTTTCTCTTCGACAGCCTTCAGATAGCATGGCCCTGAGGATAACACCTTGCTTTTGAATTTCTAGATTCTGAAACTGTGAGAGAATAAATTTCTATTGTTATAAGCCATCAAGCTTGTGGTATTTCGTATGGCAGCTCTAGAAAACTAATATAAGACTTGACTAGTTAAGGTCAAGGGTTCAGATCCTTGTACGGACAAGCTGCCCCCCCCACAAAAAAAAAATTTTAAAGCAAACAAAAGGGAGAGAGAAGTACCAGCTACATTTCAACAATCACAAGAAAAATAAAGTTGATATAGCAATGTTATTGTCACACAAGTGACAGGGTAGAATCAAAGATGAAAAGTATTAATAAGAATAAACAAAAATTTTAATTAATGACCAGAGGAACAATCCACCGAGAAGATGTAACAATCATAAAGATTTACTGCATGTACCTAATAAAATAGCCTGAAAATACCAAGCTAAAAATTGACAGCATTAAGAGGAGAAATTGAAAAATCCACACTTATAGTAGAAGACTAACACTAATCTCAGAAACTCACAGATCAAAGACAAAAATTTAGTAAGGACAGAAAATACATAAATATTACAACTCACAAGCTTGGTATAATAGAAATACTGCTAGAAAATACATAAATATTACAACTCACAAGCTTGGTATAATAGAAATACTGCTACCTAAAATAAAGACTACACACACACACACACACACACTATTCAAACAAAAACAGAACTGTCACAAAAATCAATCATGCTGTTGGCCAGGGGTTAACAAACCATATCTACAGGACAAATCTGGCCACCTCCTCTTTTTATTATAGCCCACAAATTAAGAACGGTTTTCACATTTTTAAATGGTTGCATTTGAAATGTTTTTAAAATTAATTTATTTTTTAATTGACATCTATTAATTGTACATATTTATGGGGTCCAGGGTTATATTTCAATACATTTACACAATATGTGATGATCAAATCAGGGTAATTAGCATATCCATCATGGCAAAAATTTATCATTTTTTCGTGATGAGATGATTTGAGCTTCTGTCTTCTAGCCATTTGAGAACATAGAAAAAATTAATGTTAATTATAGATGCCTAGCACTAGTATAGTTCACTAGAACTTATTTTTCCTATCTACCTGTAATTTTGTATGTTAACCAACCTCTCCCTATCCTCCACCCCTTCCCCTTCCCAGCTTCTAGTAACCACAGTTCTATGCTCTCCTTTTATAAGCCCAACTTTTTTTTTCTTTTTTTAAGCTTCCATATATGAATGAGAATATATGGTATTTATCTTTCTGTGCCAGGCTTATTTCACTTAACATATGTCTTCCATGCTCATCCATGTTGCTGCAAATGACAGGATTTAATTCTTTTTATGGCTGAATAGTATTCCATTTTGTATATATAATACATTTTCCTTATCAATTTATTTGTTGATGGACACCTAGGTTTGAATATCTACATTTTGCCTCTTGTCCATAAACACTAAAATATTTACTATGTGGCCCTCTAAGGAAAAGTTTTTCAACCCCTGCTCTAGGCCACAAAGGAAATACAGTATCAAACATTCCAAAGAATTAATATCATACAGATACAGTTCTTTATCATCAATGTACTAAGATTAGAAATCAATTAAAAAATTAAAGCCCCTCATACCAAACCAGTATTTTTTAAAAACTGAAAAAAAAATTAAATAAAATAAATTTATAGTACAGCCCAAGACAATCAGGAGTTACTAATGTTTAAGTTATTGCTATGCCTCAAAGAAAAGAATCCTGTCCTCCCCCACACACCTTTTTTTTAAACAGTCTAACATCTACATTTAGGCAATCAAAGAGGAAAAAGCTATTATTTTCATCAAAGCACAAGAGCTTTGAGATCAGGAATATAATCTCCAACTGAATCAATTAATAAAACTATTCCCTCCAAATAACTTTGACACTAATTCTATTAAACCTTGATGAAAACTAAGATGAAAGTGTCCAGGCCAAAACTAGAAGATATTTTGAGAAATGCTTCTGTAAGCATTAGAAAGGAGGAAAATCATAAAATGGACAGAAAACTCTTTTTAAAGAATCCTGAAGAAATAACTTCATGCATGAAATTTTCATGCTTCTCATCACACAACTAAGAAGCTAACATTTATTGACCAGTGCTGAGCACTTTTCTAAGCATTAATAAATGTGTATGAATAAAAATAATACCAAAAACCCATAGGCCAACTGAACAAATAAGCAATTCGTAGTTTACTGACCACCCAAGTATTCTGGGCTGCTTTACTGAGTAAAGTCTCTCGGCAGTTTCTATGAGTTCTAGTTAGGATTTTAACTCTAAATGCAATTAGAATGCTAATGAATTCATCAGCATACTTATTAAAGACAGATAAAATCTCCTCTACTCTAAGAGCATTAGAGAACTATTGTCAGCAAACCACTTTTCACTTTTCTTTTTTGACAGAGCATAAAGGTAAATACTTGTTGCGATATTTTACCTTACTGGAAAACCCTATAACAATCTCCATCTTACCCAGGTGGTTCTTCCATGAGTTTGCAAAAACTGGGGTCTTCCTATGAGTTCCAGAGCAGCTGCAATGGACATAGATGATACTTGAAATGACTAACAAAAAGTTTGGCAGTGTTGACCAGTCCCTGCAGACAAGCATCATCAGTGATGTCAACAAAGCCACCTTGCCCTTGTGTTTCAGATATGCTACAACACAATCACAAGAGGCATCCTAGGAAAGGGAAAGAGGAAGAGGAGAGGCTTTCTTCTTCTTCTTCCCCCCACCCCAAAAGGTTTTTGTTTTTTTTTTAAATACAAAGGTGTACGGATGAACAAACACATCAAATCACACACACTCTAGAATACATACTGAGAATAATCTTTGAGTAATACTTTAATTCGCCTGTGAGATTTAAACTCTAATGATTCAAGGTACACTTGAGATTTTCTTAAAAACACAGACTAATAAAGCCTGATTTTCAATAAGTGCTTCAGAGATGAAGTGATCCTAACAGATGATAGGGGTAAAGGCATTTTAGAATGAACAACAAAAAAAATCTACTCAGCATTCAAATTGACTGAAATGTTATCTTACATGGATAGACTCCTTATAAAATTCTAAGCAAACAGTAATCATAAATTTCTTCTGTTTAAATTTATTTTTTATTAAAACTAAGTGCTTAATTTTTACATATCTAAATTTGGACATGTCTTCCTGTTGGCTTGCTTTGTCACTTAAAAATATTACTTTAAATTTCTTCTAATTTTTCTACATTTTAATTTTTTTTAAATATTCAACTCTTCAGGACATCTTGAGTTTACTACAGTATAAGAAACTAAATAATTTGTTCTATACTGCTAATGAGTTTTCCTCAACATCATTTATTTTAAAATCTTTCTGTATCCAATTGTTTTTCTGTAAATACTTCAGTACTTACTTCTGGGTTTCCTATTTTCTTTCATTGCTCTATGTTTCTATTTGTGTCAGTGCTATATCTTGCTCTAAAGGGTTTTGGGGGTTTTTTCCCCCTCACACTCCCACTCCCACTCCTTTTGTTTTTCTCAATGTACATAAACCTTACCCTTTGATATTTCCAATTTTGGAGACATTCTGATGAATCCGCAAAATAAAACTGCTGTGATTCTGGCTGAAATTATATTAAATATATAAATAGCACAGGTTGAGTATTCCTAATTCAAAAACCTGAAATTTAAAATGCCCCCAAATCCAAAACTTTTTGAGCACCTACATGACACCACAAGTGGAAAATTGTACACCTCCAGTCCTAAGCATTTTGAATAAGGAATACTCCACCTGTATAACAGTAATTATGAAGATGATGTTGCTAATACTGCAGAAAAACTGCCTACACACAACATGATAAAAATATTTGATGCACTTATTGAAGGACTAGAACAGTGTACATTCATAACAAGAAATCATGAGTTTATAAAATCAAAGACTTCTTAGACAAAAACCATTGTTCATGAGGCAGACGACTCTAGAGGAAACATTTTAAAAAACCACCCAGCAGAATGCCTCCTCATTCCTATAGGACCCACTTCCCGGTCCCTCAACTGCTTCTGATGTTTCTTCTCACGGAAAAAAATAAAATACAGTGTATAGTAACCTTATAATCAAAACACAGCATCTTACGTGGAGACTGAAAGGCTGACTGTGGTGGTGGTTGTGTAACAGCCAAAACAGGTATTCTGGTGATGCTGCTGTGCTTATTTATCCTAAACACATTATTTTTTTGCTGTATTAATGGTATGTCATATTTTTTACTGTTATGTACTTATGTCTAAATAAGTGTAAGAAAATGATTGTTTATTGGTAGCATATAAATTCAGTCAGGGATGATGGTGATGCCAAACAACCATAGATTGTCTACATGGGTGGTTCAGATAGTGACACCTCTGCTTTCTAATGGTTCAATGTACACAAATTTTATCTCATGCCCCAAATTATTTAAAATATTATAGAAAATTATCTTCAGGCTATGGGTATAAGGTATATATGAAACATAAATAAATTTTATGTTTAGACTTGGGCTCCTTTCCCAAGATATTTTATTATGTGTATGCAAATATTACAAAATCCAAAACACTTCTGGTCCCATGTATTTCAGATAAGGGATACTCAACCTGTACTATGATTTACATCACACATTCAGATTGAATTTATACAATCTTTTTATAATATAATTTGTTACCCTTTGTAACACATCATTCATGTATTTATTTATTTTGATACTTGTATATCCTCCTACACCATTAGGTAGCTGTCTTGATTACTACATTAATATCTATTAATTAATGTTTATAATGTTTAGCCTTCTTATAAAGGAACCTTTTATTCAAAGTTTTTTTTTTTTTTTTTCCTTTTTGTCTTTTTTCGTGACGGGCAACAGATCGCAACCCTCAGTGTCGCGCCCGGACCGGGACCGGCAATGGGATTGCAACCCTCAGTGTTGTTCCCGCACCTCGCTCAGCCAGTGAGCGGCCGGTCTGTACGTGGGATCCGAACCCTCGGCGGGAGTGCCGCCACGACACCGCCGCGCTCTCAAGCGGCGCACTGTAGCAGTGCGCCACCGGGCCGGCCCTCATTCAAAGTTTTTCAGGTGTCTTTATAAAACATCACAAACATCTCTCAGTAAATTTATTGATGATTTAACGTTTTACTTGATGCAGTGATAATCTCATTACAATTTAAATTCCAGCTCTATGATTTATTAGCCTTGGAGACTCAAGGACAGTATTATGTATCTACTAGAACAACACCACAATAAGAAATACATTTTATATAACAAACGAGTGCACAAACACATATTCACACTCTCATGAATGTGTACACATGTGTGTATACGTATATCTAAATGTACATATATCAGAGATACAAATCTCTCTCATTAAATAAGTTTCGCAAAACTTATAGTTTTATGAAAAACTCTGATAGGTTTATACTGTTTTACTTCATCACCAAAAATTCTAGTCATGATGAACAAAATTCACTTCAAGACCCACTAATCAGTTTTAACCTACAGTTTTAAGAACAATGCACTAGGTACAGGACCAAGAATTATATTCTCCTTTTTATTTTCATTACTACCACAATCCTTAATACTCAACAAGTAATTAATAAAATATACTGAATAACAGAGTAACAATAACTAAATAAATATTGAAGAAAATGGAATTAGCTTTTTGGGCAACTATATAAATTGTGATCAGTACAAGCAATTAAAAACCCTAGACTTTCACTTTATTACTGTTGTTGCCATTATTATTAATGTAATAGCTAACAGGTATTAATTGTTTTATATATGCCAGGCACTCTGCTTAGAATTTTACCTGAATTACCTCATGCATTCTTTGTAATGGTCCTGAGATAGATGCTATTACAATCTCTATTATCTTTTCTGAGGAAATTGAGGCACAGAGAGTTTAAGTAACTTGTCCAAGATCACACAACAAACAAGCAGAAGAACTGGTCTGAACCCAACTCTCTGCTTTGGAATTGTTTGTCTTGATTTTTTAAAAATTATACTAATTCCTATTACTTCTCATCATTGACATCTAGAGATTCAGCGTTATCCTAATTATCCCACAACGAAAAACAACTCGAATGTCTGTCAGCAGGTAAATGGATTAAACTAAAACTGTGGTACATTCATGTAAAATGGAATGCTATTCAGCAACAAAAAGGAATAAACTACAGACACTCACAAAATACAGATGAATATCAAAATCATTAAGATGAGTGAAAGAATCCAGAAACAAAAATGGTATACATCGGATGGTCGCATTTAGATAAAATTCTAGGAAAGAAAAAATGTCAGTAACAAAAAAGAAAGCAGTGGTTCCCTTGTCCCAGTTTGAGAGAAAACAGACTGAAAAGGGAAATGAGGAAACTTTAGCAGCTGCAGATGTGTTCAATATCTTGATTGTGGTGGTGATTACACAACTGCATAATGAATCTCAAACTACATACTTAAAATGGGTGCACTTTATTTGAATGTAAATTCTATCTTAATAAAGTTAACAAAAAACTTTTTAAAATTGTCTTTTTCACCTTCCTTTCCCTTCCTGAAACACAGCAAGATAGGTCTCCACCCAACAAAGGATAGCCCATCAGGGGATCTCGGAGCCTAAGCAGATTGAGGAGCATGTCCCTGCTGGGGGACAGCTTACTACTGACTGCACCCCAGGTCCCTAAAAGAGTGAAAAGAGCATCCATGAGGGACTGAAGGAACAGCCTGATATCAACATAAAGCCTGAGTGGAAGGAAGAGGGTATATGCACATAATGAGCAGCCTGGCATGGACTGCCAGAGTCTAAGCAGAGTGAAGTGGGCATCCACACACGAAATGGCCAGGCGAGGGCTGCCAGAGCTCAAGCAAATGAAGAGGAAAGGGCCATGTGATGGGTATCAGACCAAGTGGGGCAAGGAGGGCCTCCGTGTGTGAGCACCACCTGACATGTGGTGTCAGAGCCCAAGCAGAGCGAGGAGGCATCCATATGAAGAGGAAGACTGCTGTGGGTGTCAGAGCCTGAGCAGTGGAAGAAAGGTGCACTGAGAGGGTGGGGGCAGCCATCGTGGCCATCCAGAACCTTAGCAGGGTGAGGACAGTACCCTCAAATATGCATGTCCCAGCACAATCTATCAAAACCCAAGTAGACCAAGGAGGGCAACCACACAGGAAAGGGGCTGACAGTGGTAGCAGGAAATTGGATACACCAAGCAAATGATTAATCAAATGAGTAAAATACATTAAGGAAAATAGAAACCAGTTTTCTTACTGTCAGAGAAGGGAGCAATAAATATGGAAAAGAAGACATGCTACATTTACACCAGAATTAAAGTTATGAGTAGGAACTCACAGTTTTCAATACAGATAGATACAGAAATATAGTCAGTCATGTGCCACATAATGATATTTCAGTTAATGACAGATTGCATATATGATAATGGTCAGAGCAAGACTATACCACACAGCCTAGGTGCGTAGTACGCTATACCATCTAGGTTATGACTAAATCATCTAATGACACATTTCACAGAACATATCTCCGTAAAGTGACATAGGACTGTATATAAACTCATGAATGCACACACACAAACACTGACACACTTACCCTGAGAGGGCTTAAGGGAACTGACACCCTAATAGCAATAAGCACACCTAGCCCCCAGAACTTGGCTTCTAAACACCATTCTCCACTAAAAGAAACCCACACCTCTTTGGAAAAAAAAGCTGTTTCCAGGTCAAGATAGGGTAAATACTAAATAAGCCCAGGACATCTTGTAAAAGCAAAGAAGTACTCAAAGAATGATGGGGATATGTCAAAAGGACACAGAAGCCAGCCTGAAAGAGTTCTGAGCAACCAAATCTTGGACAGGCTGAGCATCATCAAAATAAATTATATTAATAAATTATAACTGATTGAATAAAATAAGAAACCATGAATAAATACTAATATAAATAAATCACTGAATAAATTGGAAATTTGACAAGAAATAGGAATGTATATAATTTCGAATTTTCTCCCTACAAAATACTAATTATAAAGAGGCAAAGAGTGATTTCATAGTCAAGGCTAGCAGACAACCTTCTTTATGTAGTGATCAAAGTTAACATCACTAATAGGAAAAGCAAAAATCATGTGTCACATGATGGGATGTCATAAAAACAATGAAGCATTGCTACTGTGACATTTCTGTCAAACGTGCATAACATGAATCAAATCATGTGGCTATATCAGAAAAATACACATTGAGGGGAATTCTACAGGATAACTAGCCTATAATATTAAACAGTGTCAGGGTCAGCAAAGTCAAGGGAAAACTAAGGAACCATTGAAGACTGAAGAAAAATACAAAGACATGATAATAAAAAGCAATATGTGCTCCTAAAAAAGATCTTTTTGGGGCCGGCCCGGTGGCGCACTGCTACAGTGCGCCGCTTGGGAGCATGGTGGCGCTCCCGCCGAGGGTTCGGATCCCACATACAGACTGGCCGCTCACTGGCTGAGCGAGGTGCAGGCGCAACACCGAGGGTTGCGATCCTGTTGCCCGTCCCGGTCCGGTACGGGCGCGACACTGAGGGTTGCGATCCGTTGCCGGTCACGAAAAAAGACAAAAAGGAAAAAAAAAAAAGATCTTTTTGCTATAAGGATATTACCAGGACAAACAGCAAAACCTGAACAGTCTCTGAGGATTAAATGGTAGTAATGTATCAGTGTTCTTTGTTTTTGTTTTTAATGTTTTGTTTTTATTGGTTATGAATATTCATGGGGTACAAAGCAAATTGTCACCACTCATGTCTAAGATGTGATGGTCAGATCCATACTGGCAGCATGTTCATTACCACGAATTGTGATTATATCTTGTGTCCCCCACTCAATTATCACCTCAATTATCCCCACCCTCCCTCCCCATCCCTCTTTCCCCACTCCACTTTGTATCCCTAGGTATGTTCTTTCCCTCTGCAAGTCCAACGCACCATTGTGGTCTTTCTTTCCTTTCTTTTTTATCTCTTGGCCCCCACTGATGAGAGAGTACATACATATTTATTCTTCTGTGCTTTGCTTATTTCACTCAACACAAGTTTCTCCAGGCTCATTCATGTTGTTGCAAATGGGAGAATATCATTCTTTTTATGGCAGAGTAGTATTCCATGGTGTATATATACCACAGTTTCCTTAACCAATCATCCATCAATAAACATTTAGGTTGGTTCCATATCTTGGCTACTGTGAACAGAGCTGCAATGAACATGGGAGTGCAGGTATCCCTCTGACGTGTTGATTTCCATTCCTTTGGGTACTATACCCAGAAGTGGGATTGCTGGATCATATGGAGGGTCTATCTGTAGTTGTTTGAGAAACCTCCATCCTGTTTTCGATAGTGGTTGTACTAATTTATAGTCCCACCAACAGCATAGAGTGTTGCCTTCTCTCCATATCCTCTCCAGCATTTGTTATTCTCATTCTTTTTGATTATAGCCAGTCTAACTGGGTGAGATGGTATCTCACTTTGGTTTTAATTTGCATTTCCCTGATGACTAGTGATGTTGAGCATTTTTTCATGTACCTATTGGCCATCTGTATGTCTTCCTTTAAAAAATGTCTATGTTCAGTTCCTTTGCCTATTTTTTAATTGGGTTGTTTCTTTACTGTATAATTGCTTGAGTTCCTTATATATTATGGATATTAATCCCTTGTCAGATGCATAGTTAGCAAAAAATTTCTCCCACACTGAAGGTTGTCATTTCACTCTCTTTTGATTGCTTCCTTTGCTGTGCAGAAGCTTTTTAGTTTTACATAGTCCCATTTGTTTATTTTTTCCTTTGTTGCTTGTGCTTTCAGGCTCATGTTCATAAAGTCTGTGCCCAGACCTAGTTCCTGAGGTGTTTCACCTATACTTTCCCTTAGTAATTTTACAGTTTCAGGTCTTATACTTAAGTCTCCAATCCATTCTGAGTTGATTTTAGTATATGGTGAGAAGTACATGTCTAGTTACATTCTTCTACGTATGGATACCCAAGTTTCCCAGCACCATTTATGGAAGAGGTAGTCTTTTCAACAATGTATATTTTTGTTCCCTTTGTCAAATATCAGACGACTGTAACCCTGAAGGGTGATTTCTGGGTTCTCTATTCTGCTCCACTGGTCTGAGTGCCCATTTTTACGTCAGTACCATGATAGTTTGGTTACTATAGCTTTGTAGTATAATTTGAAGTTGGGTAGTATTATGCCTCCCCAGCTTTATGGTTTTTCCTCAAGATTGCTTTGGCTATTTGGGGTCTTTTGTTGTTCCATATGAATGTTGAGACTGTATTTTCCATTTCTGTGAAGAATGTCATTGGTATTTTGATGGGGATTGCATTGAATCTGCAGATCGCTTTGGGTAGTATAGACATTTTCACAATGTTAATCCTTCCAATCCAAGGGCATGGAATGTCTTTTCATCATTTTGTGTCTCCTTTAACTTCTTTCAATACTGGTTTGTAGTTCTCATTGTAGAGATTTTCACCTTCTTGGTTAAATTGATTCCTAGGTATTTTTGTGTGTGTGTGACTATTGTAAATGGGCTTACTTTCTTGATTTCTCTTTCTGTTAGCTCATTATAGGAGACTATAAATGGAACTGATTTGGGGGCATTTATTTTGTATCCTGCAATGTTACTGAAACTATTAACCAGTTCTAGGAGTTTTTTGATAGAGTGTTAGACTTATCTATACATAGTATCATGTCATCAGCAAATAGGAACAGTTTGACTTCATCTTTTCCAATCTGGAAGCCCTTCTTTCTTTCTCTTGCCTGACTGCTCTGTCTAGGACCTCTGGTACTATGTTAAATAGAAGTGGTGAGAAAAGGCATCATTGTCTGGTTCCTGTTCTTAAGGGAAAAGCTTTCACTTTTTCCCCATTAAGAATAATTTTGGTGGTGGGCTTGTCATACATGGCTTTTATTGTGTTGAGGTACTTTCCAACTATGCCTAATTTGTTGAGAGCCTTTATCATAAAGGGACGTGGAATTTTGTTGAATGCTTTTTCAGCATCTATTGAGATAATCACATGTTTTTTTGTCCTTCAGTTTATTGATATGATGTATCACATTAATTGACTTTCAGATGTTGAACCATCCTTGCATCCCTGGGATGAATCTCACTTGATCAAGGTGTATAATTTTTTTGATGTGTTGCTGTATTCTGATTGCTAATATTTTGTTGAGAATTTTTGCATCTATGTTCATCAAGGATATTGGCCTGTAATTTTTGTTTTTTGTTGTGTCTTTATCTGGTTTTGGTATCAGAGTTATGTAAGCCTCATAGAATGAGTTTGGGAGAATGGCTTCTGTATCAATTGTTTGGTATAGTTTGAGGAGAATTGGTATTCATTCCTCTTTAAAGGTTTGGTAGAATTCAGCTGTAACCAGACCTGGGTTTTTCTTTGTTGGAAGATTGCTGATTACTGCTTCAATCTCATTGCTTGTTATTGGTCTCTTCAGGTTTTCTACCTCTTCTTGGTTCAGTCTGGGTAGTTTGTATGTGTTCAGAAATATCCATATCTTCCATGTTTTCATATTTGTTGTCATATAGTTGTTTGTAATAGACTGTAATGATTGTTCATATTTCTGTGGTATCAGTTGTAATATCTCCTTTTTCATTTATTATTTGGGTCTTCTCTCTCTCTTTTTTTTTTTTTTTTTGGTTACCCTAGCTAATGGTTTTTGTTTTTTTTTTTTTTTTTGGTTACCCTAGCTAATGGTTTATGTATTTTATTTATCTCTTCAAAAAACCAACTTTTTGTTTTGTTGATCTTTTCTATCATTTTTTGGGTCTCTATTTCATTTAATTCTGCTCTGAGCTTAATTATTTCTTTCCACCTACTACCTTTAGGATAGGATTGCTGTTGTTTTTCAAGTTCTTTGAGGTGCAGTGTTAGGTTGTTTATTCTTTTAGTCTTTCTATTCTTTTGATGTAAATGTTTATTGCAATAAATTTGCCTCTTAGTACCACTTTTGCAGTATCCCACAGGTTTTGATATGTTGTATCTTTATTTTCATTAGTTTCAAGAAACTTTTTGATTTCCTGTTTAATTTCTTCTTGGACCCATAGGTCATTCGGGAGCCTGTTGTTATAGTTTCCACGTATTTGTATAGTTTCCGGGGTTTTGCTTGTTATTGATTTCCACTTTTAGTCCATTGTTGTCTGAAAAGATACTCGGAATGATTTCAAGTTTTAAAAATTTGCTGAAACTAGATTTGTGATCTAATATGTGATCTATCTTTGAGAATGTTTCATGTGCTGATGAGAAGAAAGTATATTCCTTAGTTTTGGGGTGAAATGTTCTCCATGTATCTGCCAGGTCCAGTTGGTCTAACATGGAGTGTATATCCTATGTCTCTTTGTTGACTTGTTGCCTGGAATATCTGTACCATACTGAAAGAGGAATGTTCAGGTCACCCACTATTAACGTATTAGGGCCTATTTCTTTCTTTAGGTCTAAGAGTGTTTGCTTTATATATCTGGGTGCTCCAGTATTAGGTGCATATATATTTATGATTGTTATATCTTCTACCTGGATAGATCCTTTTATCATTACATAGTGGCCTTCTTTGTCTCTTTGTATGTTTTTGGTTTAAAGTCTATTTTATCCAATATAAGAATAGGTACTCCTGCTTGTTTTGGGTTTCCATTTGCATAGTATATCTTTTTCCATCCCTTCACTTTTAGTCTGTGTGTGTCTCTATATGTGACATGGGTCTCTTGAAGACAGCAGAGACTTGGGTCTAGCTTTTTAATACAGTCAACCTGCACCTTTTGAATGGAGAGTTTTAATCCATTCACATTTAGGGTGGTTATCGACAGGTACTTTTTAATTCCCATCATTTAATTGCTTTTTGTTTAGATGTTTTAAATATCTTTTGATCCTTACTTTTCCTTTTATTTCTCTTCTTCAATGTCAGTTGGATATTTCAGGTGGCATGATTTAGCTTCTTGCTCTTTCTCTCTGGCATTTTTGTTTTAACACTAGGTTTTGCTCTTTCTTGTGTATCCGTTATAGTGACATTTGTTATTCAGATTCCAGATGCAGGACTCCCTTGAGAATTTCTTGCAGGGCTGGTTATGTGGTGGCGAACAACCACAATTTTTGTTTGTCTGGGAAATACTCTTTTTCTTCCTCATTTCTGAAGGAGAGCCTTGCTGGGTAAAGAATTCTTCACTGGCAATTTTCTTCTTTTAGTGTTGTAAATATATCATTCCACTTTCTTCTGGCCTGTAGGGTTTCAGTTGAGAAGTCTGCTATTAGCCTGATAAGGGTTTCCTTATAGGTGACTTGACACTTTTCTCTTGCTGCTTTCAGTATTCTCTCTTTGTCTTTGAGCTTTGCAAATTTGACTATAAAGTGTCTTAGAGAGGATCTTTTTGAACTGTATCTGTTTGGGGACCTTTGAGCTTCCTGGATCTTTAGGTCTGCATCTCTCACTACCCCTGGGAAGTTTTCTGTTATTATTTCCTTGAATAGGTTTTCAAAACCTTTTCCTTTCTCCTCCCTCCCCTTCTGGAATACCCACAATTCAGATGTTAGAGCGCTTGAGGCTGACTGCTATCTCTCTCAGATTTTCCTCATTAATTTTAATCTTTTTCCTTTTTTTTTTTGGTCTGCCTGGATTATTTCGAAAAGACCATCTTCAAAATCTGAAATTCTTTCTTCTGCTTGCTCTAGCCTGCTGCTTAAGCTCTCTGTTGTATTTTTTATTTCAATGATTGAATCTTTTATTTCTAGGAGTTCTGCTACATTCTTTTTTTAAGGTATTAATCTCCTTGTAAATTTCCTCCTTCATATTCTGGATATGTTTTCTTGTTTCCTTGTGTTCTCTAATGGAGTCTTCCTTTATTTCTTCAAGCTTTCTTAAGATTATTGCTCAGAATTCTTTTTCAGATATTTCAAGGATTCCCTGCTCTATGGCGTCTGGAATTTGAGCACTATTGTATTCATTTGGTGGTGTCATATCTTCTTGTTTATTTGTAGTTCTAGTATTTTTTCATTAATGTTTGGTCATCTGGTAGAGGACTTGCTTCTTTTATTTCTCTGGGGTTGGCTATGAGTATAAAGACTTCCTCCTCTATCTGCAGGCTCTACTGGTGACTCTTCTTATATCACTGTAGTCAAGTGAGTGGGCAGGTTGCCTGTAGAGTGGCTCTGGCTGCTACTGGGGTGGGGAACTGTCCTTGTGGTGACAGAAGGTGTGGCAGTATCTATATTACACCACCTTGGCTCCTGTTGTAGCTCTCAATGGCTGTAGACTGAGCCCCTGGTGCTGTGCAGGTCTCGGCTCACCTCGGTGTCTACTGGGCTGTGTGCGCTTCCCTTCCCCAGGTTGCCTCAGACTGGAGCTGGTGCCACAGGGTCTGATCTCAGCTCACCTCGGTGGCTGCTAGGCTGTGTGTGCTTCCCTTCCACCCGGGGCCTTAGACTGAGCTCTGGTGCCATGCGGGTCTTGGCTCACATTGGCAGCTGCTGGGGTATGGGCACTTCCCTCCATGCCTTAGACTGGACCTCAGTGCCACAAAGGGTCTGGTCTGGGCTCCCCTCAGCGGTTGCTGGGCTGTGTGCACTTCCCTCCCTGTATCAGTGTTGATGTCCTGATTTTGATAACTGGAGAATATCCTTATTTGCAGGCAATACACACTTAAGCATTTGGGGTGATATGCTTCAACAGGATACTTACTCTCACATGCTTCAAGAAAAAATGTTATTAAAACTTAAATAAAGTACATAAAATGTTTTTGCAAGATTGAGAATGTTCCAAAAATTTTTTTATTAAAAAATAAAATAAAAACAAATTCCCTTCATCTCATAAAGGATATCCACAAAAAAGAAACAAGAAACACACATAAAAGTCAAACACTGAAAGCATTTTTGTTGTATCTGGGAGCAAGATGGAAACAATTAAATACTTTACTTGAGTTCCTAGTCAGACCATAAGGCAAGGAAAATTATAAAGAGTCCTGAAAAAGTTCATGGAAGGATCATACTATCTTTCAATTCCATTTTTTCACAAACTTTCTGAAGTACCCTCGTACAAACATTGGAAAAGAAATGCATAACTGTTATTATTGCAGATGATATGCTTTTCTACATAAAAAAAATTTCCCCAAAAGGTCTATGGATAAAATATTAGAATTAATAATAATTGTAGCAAGGTTGCTAGATCCAAATGCAATAAACAAAAACCTACTGCATTTCTGTACACCAACAATCCATTAGAAATTGGTAGCACTTAAAATAGCAACAAAAACTTTAAGTACCAGAAGTAAATCTAACAAAACGGTCCAAGTCTTTTATGGAAAAAAAAAGTATAAGAGCTTATTAGAAAAAAACGTTTAACTAAACTGATGGACCTATATACCATGTTTTTGGATATGAAGTACAAATATTGTAAGATGTAAATTCTCCCTAAAATTGATCTACTGGTTGAATGCTATTCCCATTAAAATCCCAAAAGCTTTTCATAGGACTCAACAAAATGATTCCAACATTTTATGGAAAAGCAAAGGACTAAGTAAGCATAGGTAAGATACTTTTGAAGAAGAGTAAGATAGGGAACCGTGATGATGTAATATTAAGAACAGCTATATTGTATCATTTTGCACCTGCACAGTGTCGCATATAATGGACATTTGTTTTTTTAAAGAGCAAACATTGCATTATCAGATTAGAAAAAACAGACTCTTAAAAGTTTCATTCCTTGAACCCACTGATTATCCAGATGGAAACATAAAAGTGGATCTCTACCTCATATCTTACATACACCAAAATCAATTCCTAAGTATTTGAGACTTAATCGTAAAGGTCAAAACTCCTAATTTTATACAGAAAAATAGGAGAATATTTTTATAACCTCAGAGCAAGGAAGGATTTCTTAAACAAGGATTTCTAAAAGCACAAACCAAAAAGTCTGATAAATTTGACCACATTAGATTGAAGAACATTTGTTCATCAAAGGACACCAGAGAATTATTTGTAACACATAACCGACAAAGTAGTTATATCTAGAATTACAAAAACCCTAAATCTCTCTCTCTCTCTCAAACACACACATACATGCATGCACACACATGCACATGCACACAGATAAAAGATATGACCAAGCAACAAACATTCCATAAACCACAAAGAGGTTCAACTTTATTAACAGTCAGGGAAGTGCAAATTAAAACCACAATTAAATATCACTGCATTCCACCCACATGACAAAACTTAACAAGTTGGATAATATCAAGTTTGGACAGATGTGGAACAATGGAAAACAGCATCTATTACTCATGGGGAGTATAAAAGACTGAACAACTTTGGAAAATAGTTTGGTATTTCTAGAGTAGAATATTTCCACACCTCAGAAATTCCACTCCTAATTAGATACTCCAGAGAAACTTTCACACGAGTCTACCAGGAAAATGTTCACAACAATAGTATCTGACAGTGCAAAAAAACTGGTAAACAAACAAAATGGACATCAAGAGTAAAATGGACAAAGATATGGTTTGTTCATAAAATGGAACACCAATAGAGAATTGAAAATTAATGAAGTAGAGTTAAACATAAACATAAATGAAACTAAGGAAAATACTGAATGAAAGACGTCTCAGAGAAATACTTAACAGTATAATTACACTTACATAAAGTTCAAAAGAGGCAAAACTAATATCCACATAGATACAAACACAGATGTTAAACTTAGAGGAAAAACAAAGAAAAATTCTAGATTCTGGAAAGGAAAGGCACTGCAATCAGGAAGGAAAACACAGGGAGCTCATTAATGTCTCATTTCTTAACCTGGATTGTGAGTACAATGTTATTCACAATACTCATTAAAATGAATCCTTACGTTATATGTACTATTTTTATGTATATTTCATAAACTCTTTTTTCCTGGAGTGATGAGAAAACTGTGGGGAAGGAGGGCAGAGATGGAGGACCATGAGTGCCCGGCTTCTCTGCCACCAGGTGGAAAGCATTCTGCAGCTCCTTGACTCTTCAGGGCACCCACTCGGGATGCTGCTGCTTCCAATATTCCATCCAACTACCATCACCAACACACACACACATGCACACACACATACACACACACAGACAGACAGAACAGAATGATGTGAGGAAAAAAAATTATGTGAGGGAAAAAATTACAAGGTGACATTGGAGGTGAGAGGGAATAATGAAACAAAACATTTGCATATCACACCTGACAGTTCATAAAACACTAGCATTTATATTTCCAAATCCTCTAGCATTTGTATCTCCAAAATAAGCATCCTAAAGTAGAATAGGCCTGAATCATAGGGATGAAATATTTTGCAACCCAAATAAAATATCAGAAAGAGGTGTCATTATGCACTTCCATTATTCCACCTTAGGTGCTTCATTTCCTACTCCAAAGTCAGAAGAGATGCTCAATGTGATAATATGATAAAAGCAAACAGGGAAAATAATGAGAAGAAATGAGACAAAGAAAATAGATGGGTATACCTAATTTTGAAAACTCTTTTGTAATATCTACTAAAGCTGGATATCTACATACCTTATGACTGTCCCAGCAATTCCACTCATAGGTATATATACAACAAAAATGCATATATATGTTCACCAAGAGACATATACTAGAATATTGTAGCAGCACTATTCATAATAACCAAAAATGGAAATTTGTACAAGTGCCTATCACCTGTAGAACAAATGAAACAAACTGTGGTATATTCACACAATAGAATACTCTACAGCAATGAGAATGAATGCAAAGAATGGATGACTCGTAAATATAATGGTGAGCAAAAGAAGCCAGATATAAAAATGTGCGCACACTATGGCTTCATTTCATTTCAAAGTCCAAATACAGGCAAACTCAACTAGATTTTCAGAAATCAGGTGGTCACCATTAGGACCTCTGTTCTGGTAACATTCCATTTCTTGCTGGGTGATGACTACACAGGAATTTTCAGCTTATGAAAATTCATTGAGATAGATACTTATGACTTATACCCTTTTCTGTATGCATATGCTTCAAAAAACCTTTTGAAACAGGGTGCAAAAAAATAAAGTAAAAAGACAAGACACCACTAAACAATTATTTTTTCATTATGTCCCCATGTTCTTCAGATGAGGATCAAAATTCTTATTCAAAATTCTCTAAATTAGGAGGAGGTGGAACAAGATGGCAGACTAGGTGCCCAATGTACAATCCTCCCACAGAAAGAGACCAGAGCAAGAGAAGGATAGCTAAGTATAGGAGACAGCATTGGTGGGAGAGATCAGTGGGAGAGCATGGGAGGGCAGCAGGAGCCTGGCGAGGACCAGGCATGAAAAACAAGCAGGGTATGGCAGAGGAGAAAGAAGCATGTGACTTCAGCTGCCACCACATCTCCCAAAACAGGATCAGCCAGGAAGAATTCTCCCTTGCAGAGGAAAGAATCTGCTCAGCCATGAACACTTCCCAACAGTAAAACTACTCCTGCTCCTGCCATACCCTGCTGCCCCCACCACTGCTATGGTTGCCTGTGCCACTGCCTAGTCCAAGAACTATGGCCCTTCTCCCACCCAGGAGTTCATCCTTTGCAGTACACCCTACTGTGTGAACCATGTTGTCCACCTGGCGCCAGGCTTCTGCATGGCTCCAGCCTTCCAGCTGTCTACACTGCTCCTGCCTTCTAGCCACCTGCACGGATCCAGCCTTCCAGCTGCTTGTGCAGGTCCCAGCAGCCCATGTGATGCTAACCATCAGCCATAAGAGGGGCCCCACCTGCCTACCTGGACCCAGCCATCCAACCAACAGTGCAGCCCCACCCACCAACATGACCCCAACCACCCAGTCACTCATGGAGCCCCACCCAGCTAGGTAGGCCCTGCCATCTGGCCACCTGCACAGCCAAACCTACTTGCATGGGCCCAGCCATCAAACTGCGTGCATTGGTACCTGCCACCCCAGCTGTTCGGGCAGCCCCAGATATCTAGCCACCTGCATGACCCCAGCTGCCTACAAAGTCTCCTCCCACTCATGTGGGACAGCCCCAGCCACAGACATTGCTGCCAGCACCCTCAAGAAATACTGAGTCTTCCCAGAACCAAAACTAAAACACCCCACACAAGAGGCAATATACAAAAAATCTATAGGAGGGAGTCTCTCTCCTCAAAGCCACCCCAGAGTAATAAAAGAAGCAACCACTAGATAACTAGGCATTAAAGTAAGGATACTAGAAATATGAAAAAAACAAGAAAATATGACACCACCATAGGAAAACTATAATTCTCAAATACCAGACCCCATACAATAGGAAACCTTTAATAGGTCTGAAAGGGAATTCTGAGTAACGATCTTAAAGAAAATCAGTGAGATACAAGAAGATTCAGTTAGACAACACAACAAACCAAGAAAATCAATATAGGACACGGAGGAAGAAATTTACAAAGAGATAAATACCATAAAAAAGAATGTAGCAGAAATCATGGAACTGAAAGACTCATTCAACAAAATAAAAACTACTATTAAGAGTGTAAGCAGCAGGCTAGAGCAAGTGTAAAAAGAACTTCTGATCTTGAAGACAGTCTTTTTGAAATAACTAAAAAAAAAAAAAGAAACAAAAAAATGAAGAAAATCTAGGAGAGCTAGAAAACTACCTTAAGTGCACAAACATCTGAATTATGTGTGATCCAGAAGAAGAGGAGAAAAGAAAACATTGAAGACATATTCAAATAACAGCAGAAAACTTCCCAAGTATTGGTAGAGATATAGACTTTCAGATCTGAGAAGTTCAAAGACCCCCAAACAGATTGAATCCAAAGAGGTACTCTCTGAGACACATGTAGTCAAACTATTAAACATCAAAGACAAAGAGGGAAGCCTGAAAATAGCAAGAGAAAGGCATCAAGTCACCTATAAGGGAATCTGCATCAGACTAGAAGCAGACACTCTACAAGGTCAGAAGAGAATGGATTGATGGGCCGGCCCGGTGGCGCACTGCTACAGTGCGCCGCTTGGGAGCGCGGCGACGCTCCCGCCGAGGGTTCGGATCACACATACAGACCGGCCGCTCACTGGCTGAGCGAGGTGTGGACGCAACGCCGAGGGTTGCGATCCCGTTGCCGATCCCGGCCCAGTACGGGCACGACACTGAGGGTTGCAATCCGTTGCCCGTCATGAAAAAAGACAAAAAGGAAAAAAAAAAAAAGAAGAAGAGAATGGATTGATATATTCAAAGTACTAACAGAGAAAAACTAACAGCTAAGAATACTATTCCTGGCAAGGCTATCCTTCAGAAATGAAGGGGAAATAGTGTATTTCTCAGAAAGGCAAGAGCTGTGGGAGTTCACCACCACACGACCAGCTCTACAAGAAATGTTTAAGGAACTCCTGCACCAGGAACCCCCAAAATGACAATCACCAGCATGAATACACAAGAAAGAACATACACCACTGATAGAGCACATATGCAAACAAGAAAGAGAAAGAAACTACACCATACCACTTCAAAAAACCAGTGAAGACCAAAGCTAAACAATAAAAGAGAAAGAAGGGAACAAAAGATATCTAAATCAACCATAAGAAAAGCAATTAAATGGTAGGAGTAAGATGATACTTTCAGTAACAACCCTAAATGCAAATGGATTAAATTCCCCACTCAAAAGACACAGACTGCCTGACTGGATTTAAAAACTAGACCCAGCTATATGCTGACTACAAGAGACCCACCTCACCTATAAAGACACACACGGGGCCGGGGAGGCCAAACCCAGCCACAACTAGGCACACTGCCACTGCTGCCCCAGGGCCCTGCCACTAGAATCTTGAGGCATGGAGCCAGGGGAGGCTGAACCCAGCCGAAATCAGGCACACCGCCACTGCCGCCAGGCCAGGGCCCTGCTGCTGTGATCCTGAGGCATGGTCCAGGGGAAGCCAAACCTAGTCGCAACCAGGCATGCTGTCACCACCACCCCCGGGCCCTGCCAGGATCCTGGAGTCAGGGAAAGACAAACCCAGCCACAACCAGGGAAAGGGCACATCAAAAATACCATTTCCACCCAGGTAACCCACTATAGCCACCGCAATGGCCACAGCTGTAACAAAAGCAGCTTGTCACTATAGGAGTAGCCACAGCCACTGTTCAGATGGCATGCTAGACACTCAACTGCATTAACATTTGATACAAGGAGAGTCACCAGCAGAGACCAAAAAAAGAAAAAACAGAAGAAGAGGTCTTCTCTCTCCATAAAGCACACCCCAGAGTAATAGAAGAAGCACCTGTGATACAATAATAGTAGGTGACCTGAACACACTTATCTCAGTACTGAACAGATCATCTAAGCAACAAATCAAAAGAGAAACAGTTACTTTATCATAGGAGAGAACAAACTATGGTTATTAGACAGGGGAGAGAAAAGGGGTGGGGAGAGATTGGATAAGGGGAACAAAGAGTAAGTATGATTTATAATAATGAACATGCTAGTAAGAAAAAAAAGGACACAGACTAATAGTGAAGGAATGGAAAAAGATATACTGCAGAAATGAAAACCAAGAACAAGCATGAGGAGTTATTCTTATATCAGATAATACAGACTTCAAACCAAAACCATAGAAAGAGACAAAGAGCCATTATATACAGATAAAGGGATATATCCAGCAAGAAAACATAACAATCATAAATATATATATGTATCCAGCACTGGAGCACCCAGATATACAAAGCAAACTCTTTTAGACCTAAAGAAAGAGACTCCAATATGATAATAGTTGAGGACCTGAACATACCTTTCTCAACACTGGACAACATCTAGGCAAGAAATCAACAGAGAAATGCAGGATTTAAAATAAACTTAGGCTAACTGGACTTGGCAGATACCTATAGAACTTTTCACCCAACAACTACAAATATACATTCTTCTCATCAGCACATGGAACATTCTCCAGGATAAGCCACAAATCAAGTCTCAACAAATTAATAGTATCTTTTCAGACCACAACAGATTTAAACCAGAAATCAATAACAAGTGAAACTTTGGAAACTATGCAAACACATGGAAATTAAACAACATGCCTGAAAGACCTATGGGTCCAAGAAGAAATTAAACAGGAAATCAAAAAATGTCTTGAAACTAATAAAACTAAAGACACATCAAACCAAAACCTGTGGAATACAGCAAAAGCAGTACTAAGAAGGAAGTTTATTGAAATAAATGCTTAGATAAAAAGAATAGAGAGATCTCATAAATAAATAACCTAATGCTGCAATTCAAAGAACTAGAAAAACAAGAATAATCCAATAAAAATTAGTACCTGGAAAGAAATAATAAAGATCACAGGAGAACTAAATGAAATAGAATACCCCAAAATGATACAAAAGATGAATGAAGCAAAAAGTTGGCTTTTTGAGAAGATAAACAAATAGACAAACCATTAGCTAGGCTAACTATAAAAAGAAGAGAGAAGACCCAAATAACAAAAATCAGAAATGAAAGAGGAGACATTACAACCAATACCAGAGAAATACAAAAAATCATTAGGCACTTTTATAGGCAACTATACACCAACCAATTTGAAAACCTGGAGGAAATGGATAAATTTCTGGACACATACAAACTACTGAAACTAAAACAAAAAGAAGAAGAAACCTGAAGCGACCAACAACAAGAAACAATACTGAAGCAGTAATCAGCAGTCTCCTAATAAAAAAACACCCAGGTACGAACTAGCAGAAAAAGAAATCAAGAACACAAGCACATTTACAATAGTCACCAAAAAAACCCAAAAAAACCAAAAAAACCCTAGGAATAAATTTTACCAAGGAGCTGAAAGATCTACAAGGAGAACTACTAATCACTGCTGAAGGAAATTAAAGAGGACACCAAAACATGAAAAAGACATTCCATCCTCTTGGATTGCAAGAGTTAACACTGAGAAAATGTCCATACGACCCAAAGTGATTTACAGATTCAATGCAATCCCCATTAAAATACCAGTGATATTCATCACAGAAACAGAAAAAAAAATCCTAACATTCATATGGAACAACAAAAGACCCCAAATAGAGCAATCCTGAGAAAAAAAAAAAAAAAAAAAAGCTGTAGGCATTACACTACCTGACCCCAAATTATACTACAAAGCTATAGTAACCAAAACAGCATGGTACTAGCATTAAAACAGACACTTGGACCAATGGAAGAGAACAAAAAACCCAGAAATCAACCCAAATACTACCAACTGATCTTTGACCAAGGAACCAAGAACATACATTGGGTAAAACATTGCCTCTTCGGGGCTTCCAGTCAACATGGCAGAATAGATGGTCCCTACCATCACTCTCTCCCACAAATCAACCAATTTACAACTATTAAAAGGCAATGATAGCCAAGCTAGGGCTGTTAGAACTCAAGGGAAGAAGAGGACAGACCTATGGAGTGCATGAAGGTGGGAGTAGCCACAATGAGAGAAAGCACCACTCTGTTTCATGCCTTGGCCACTTCAAGGCTGGAGCTGGTGAGTGCACAAAGCAAGAGTTGGCAAAAGTTGCAGCTGTGCCCAGGAGTTGCTTGGAGGCTACAGGGGAGAATAGGGCCTGGTGGCCCCCAGGCCAGCAAGACTACTAATAGGGTTCCTGTGGACCCACAACAGCTGAAAAAAAAGAGCCACTCTGAGGCCAGTGAGTCACCATAAAGGACCAGTGCATGGCCTATCCCATGGGAAGTGTTTGGAGCATGGCGGTAGGGGAGACAGGCCCACTGGGAAAGCACTGGGGCACAGCAAGGACAGCTGATCTGCCTCCGAATACACAAAGACCACTCAGTGGAGCCTGGTCAGGAATACAGAACTATTGGGGATACAGATCACTGAAAAGACTCAGGCCCAGACCAGAGTTTCTAAACAACTCAGGTGTACTGGACCTCATGAATCCCAGAAGCACCTATAAAGTCAACCATTAAAACCTGAGCTGCAGGGCCGGCCCGGTGGCACACTGCTACAACGCGCCGCTTGGGAGCGCGGTGGCGCTCCCGCCGAGGGTTCGGATCCCACATACAGACCGGTTCCCGCTCACTGGCTGAGCGAGGTGTGGGAGCAACACCGAGGGTTGCGATCCCGTTGCCGGTCCCGGTCCGGTACGGGCGCGACACTGAGGGTTGCGATCTGTTGCCGGACACGAAAAAAGACAAAAAGGAAAAAAAAAAAACCTGAGCTACACAAAAAGCTTTCCCCAGGGAATCAGCAGCAAAGCAACAATTTAGCTCAACCACAGAGCCCACAGGAATTTCCCCCATTTTAGAAGTAAGCAAAGGACAACAAATTAGCTCCAGTGCATTGTTTAAGTGGTAGGAACAACAATTAATAATCCAACACAGAAATGAAAGAAAAAACAAAATACCCACAGACCAGAGACAAAGTTTGACATTAACTAGTAAAGGTTTCTCATCACCAAAGAAAACCTATAAAACCTAGAAGGACCAGATGTCCCCTGGGCTACCAAGCCAGGGAGGGGAGAGGGATGGGGGCCTCAGCCATGCCCCCCAACACATACAACCAGTCACAAGGGTGGGGGGCCAAGGGCCTCAGCCATGCCCCACCAATACCTGCAATCTGCCAGTAACTACCACTGAGCCACGGCAGGAAGCGCCCCAAGCTCTCCCACGCTAGGATGGTGGGGGGCCAAGTGCCTTGGCCACACACACCCCAACATGCACAACCAGCCCAGCAACGACCACCAAGCCACCACAGGAAGTGCTCTGGGGTACCAAGCTGGAGTGCTGATGGGGCAAGGGCTTCAGCCACACCCCTCTGACATCTGCACCCTGCCCAGCAATGACCAAGCCACTGCTGGAAGCCCCCTGGTCACCCAGGCAGGAATGAAGGGGGTGCCACAGTCCTCAACCCTGCCCTTCCTCCTTCTCCCACACTATTTCTTTCCCCTTTCCCTTCTCACCCTCACCCTCAACTGCTTTGCGACATCATAGAATGTAAAAAAAAAAAAAGTAATATTAATAAACTTAATAAAAGAAAAATTTCTTCACAATATACTTCATGTACTTAACAACCAACTTTACAACCTTCTTAACATGTTTCCATAAAACTGATGCCTATAAACTAAAACTAAATGCATAAACTAAAACTTTTAAGAAGCAGAAACATGTCTTTTCAAAAATAAGTCTGGCAAAAAGGAATTGTTAGTTGAGCAGTTTTCACTAAAATAGTGAAGCTTTATCTCAGTTTCATATCAAAATTATAAGTGTAAATTGTCCAAAGGACAGATATTTTACATGGTAAGCATTTAAAATAATAAAGAATTAAGTCTTTAAAAAAAAACAAACAACAGATTGTCTCTTCAATAAATGGTGCTAGGAAAACTGGACATCCATAAGTAGAAAATGATAGTAGACCCATACCTCTTGCCATATATCAAAATCAGCTCAAAATGGGTTAAAGACTTAAATATAAGACCTGAAACTATAAAACTACTGAAAGAAACACGGGGGAAAGGGGCGAGCCCGTGATGCACTCGGGAGAGTGCGGTGCTGGGAGCACAGCAGTGCTCCCGCCGCGGGTTCGGATCCTATATAGGGATGGTCAGTGCGCTCACTGGCTGAGCGCGGTGCGGCCAGTCACAAAAAGGACAAAAAAAAAAAGAAACAGGGGAAACACTTCAGGAAGTAGGAATGGGCAGAGATCTTATGAATAAGATGCCAAAAGCTCAGGCAACAAAAGAAAAAATGAACAAATTGGATTATATCAAACTAAATAGCTTCTGCACAGAAAAAGAAACAATTAACAGAGCAAAGAGGCAACCAGCAGAATGGGAGAAAACATCTGCAAACCATGCATCCCACAAGGAATTAATATCCAGAATATACAAGGAACCCGAACAACTTAACAATAAAAAAACAAGTAACCCAGTTAAAAAATGAGCAAAGGAGCTGAATAGGCATTTCTCAAAGGAAGATATATAAATGGCTAACAGACACATGAGAAAATGCTCAGCATCACTAAGCATCAGGGAAATGGAAATCAAAACCACACTTAGATATCATCTCATGCCACTTAGACTGTTACCAAAAACAGAACAACAAATGTTGGCAAGGATATAGAATAAGATGAACCCTCCTACGTAGCTAGTGGGACTGTAATTTATTGCAGCCTTTACGGAAAACAGTATGGAGGTTCCTCAAGCAACTACAGATAGAACTTCCATACAATCCGGCAATCCTGCTACTGGTTATATACCCAAAGGAATGGAAACCATCATGTTGAAGGGATATCTGCACTCCCATGTTTATCATAGTTCTACTGACAATAGCAAGAGTTGGAAACAACCTAAATGTCTATCAATGGACAATTGGAAAAGGAAAATGTGGTATATTTACACAGTGGAATACTATTCTACAACAAAAATGAATGAAATTCTGCCACTCGCAGCAACACAGATAAACTTAAAGAAAAATCATGTTAAGAGAAATAAGTCAGGAACGGAAAGAGAAACATTGCATGTCCTCACTCATAAGTTTGACCTAAAGAAAACAAATAAGCAAATAATTTTTTTAAAAAAAAGAAAGAAAGATACAGTAATCACAATAATACACTGAACTTTCAAAAGGAGAGAACAGAACTGAAGTTACCTGAGTTGGGAAATGCGGAAAGAAAAAGGTGTTTAGTAAAAAACTGGTAAACGGTCACAAAAAATTATTATGTTGTATAATGCTGAATATACTAATTATCCTGATTTGAGAATCACATATTGCACACAGGTATTGATATTCAATGTGGTACCAAAGAGATATATACAATCAATTATGTTTCACTAAAAAAAAAAAAATTAATGTCTAAATTAGGCAATAATATATGCAGAGGTATTAAGCTAAAATAATTCAAAAGTCCTAGATTTAAAATGCACTCTACATTAATATTGAACTGAGTGACTTTGAGAAAAGCAATTAAATCTCGGTCTCAGTTTTCTGACCATTAAAATGGGATCACTATTGTTATGATGACTGAATGAGGCACACAACAGTACTGTTTAAACTGTAAAGTAATCTTCAGCTGAATATAACAAAAAATAGATCAAAGGCCAAATATAATGGTTTACGATGTTTAAAATGTTGTGTTCAGTGAGAATTTTGTTCAAGTGAACTCTTAATCAGAGGATATTTAATAAAATAAAGGTCCCATTGTCTGGGTTTGGCTGAGAGTATGCGTAATGACCATAAGGAGAGTGATGGAAGCAACCTTCACACTCTCCCCTCCCTGTTGTCCCCCAAGCTTTCTCCTAGAACACCATTGTGTGCAACAGGCTTTGGAATCATACAGATTGGGCTACAAAATTCTGATTTTATCACTAATCAGCTTCTGAGCCACACCTTCTTCAATTACAAGATGAAGCCAATATCACCTACTTTTCACGGACTAGAGATAATGTATATCAGAAAACCTAGAAGAATGCCCAGTATGTAATACATGACCTTTCTAGAAAAGTTTTACATACACAAATCTTTAAGACATATGCATTTAAAAAGCACTAAAATTCAAGTATATTCAAAGTAATTAATTTAAGAACTTCAGCCTAAAATTTGGATGTCTGAAATACTATGATTTAAGTAATTTCTCTGCTATTCATTTTCCACGAATCACTTCAAGTAATATTTTTGAAATACCAACTTGGCCAAGTGACTCATCTGGCTTACTACTGCTAAGAGAATAATGCCAATGCTCCTGTTGTGACACAAGAGCCCTTTAGCATCTGCCCTAAGTCTATCTATCATATCCAGTTATTAACTGATCTTTGAATAGTACATGTAGTTTTAAAAATAACCTTTATCTTTCAGAAACAGTGAATGTGCATTGTGAAAAATTAAAAATTAGAAAATGTAGAGAAAAAAAAGATATCACATTCTCACCATCTAGGTATCATCACTATTTATACCTTAAAGTATATCCTTCTGGAGATATACAGATACACATATAGATACAGATACATGATCATAATGTACATACTACTTTAAAACCTGCTTTCTTCAGTCAATAATCTCCACCCTTCCATTTCAGTAAATTTCAGTCTCCTTGTATAGGCCATATTCAGATTTCCCCAACTGTTCTTTATAGCTGATCTATCCAAACCAATACCCAAGTCCAAATCTCACACTGCATCTAGTTTTTCCTTGCATTTATTTTAATGTAGCACTGTCACTTCCCCCCAACCATCTTTTTTAGTAATATTAACAAGCTAAAGAGATTGCACTGCTTTTCCTACAGAAATGTCCAACATTCTGAATATGTCTGGTTTCTTCCTTTCTTATTCTTCTATCACATGTTTTTCTAGATGCAGAAAAAGATAAAAGTGTATGACCCTTTAAGGTTAAAACTGTGGGAATTACATGAAAATCTGCATAAGGAATGAAAATACTCCCAGTCTTCTATACCTTTATTTTCCAAGGAAAAACTAAGAGGTTTCTTCTCTGGGAAACTACAACCACCTCAGAAGGAAAACTCCTTCACTTAGTAAGTGTTGAAGTTCCTCCGACATCTATCCATCACCATAAATTGAAAACAGCAGGTTGACAAGTCCAGTCCATGTACAAAGAGTACTGAATCAACTTTTTAGTTCCTCACTCTGAAATCTTAATAAACAACAAAGAATCATTATATAGTTGAAGAAATATTCCAAAATAAAGAGAAAACAAAATAAAGAACAAAATGACCCTTTAGAAAGAGAGAGAATGCAGGGAACCAGATTTTTTGTTTTATTTCTTAATAAAACAGAAAAAAAAAACTTTCTACTCAATATAGTTCCTGAAAAAACAATAATTAAATGATAAGAATAAGAAACAGTATACAATCAATAAATACTTCTTGGGAACTGAAAATATAATTGCCATGAGAGTTAAATAAAAGTTGACAGCTAGAATATAAAGTTGAGGGAATATACCAGAAAACATAATCAAACCCAAAGAAAAGGAAAATATAAAATAAATAAATAAAAGATTAAGAAATTCAATTCAGAACCTCTAGTTCCTGATTCCTAAAAATTACAGAAAGATAACAGAGAAAATGAGGAAAGAAAATAATCACAGAAATAACAAGAAAATTTCACAGTACATGAATCTCCAACAACTCCATCGACTGCTGTAAGCTCTATGGCTCAGTATTTCAATCACAGAATATCTTTCAGCCTTGGAAGGACTCCAGGAATCACAGATTTGAGAAGAATCCTCCATCTTCTTGCCCCCAGCCTTAGCACAGAAAAGTTTCTTTGCAAGGCCAAAGATAGAGCAGAGCCAGAGCAGAAGCCCCCGGCATCCTGCTATGGGGGGCTGAGGGCCTCAGCCATGTCCACGGCTGACCACAACCAGACCAGCAACAGAACCAGAAGCCCCCAGGGCCCTGAGATAGGGGACCAAAGACTTTAGCCCCATCCTCCAGCTGCAATCAGGCCAGCAATGGAGCCAGCTGTGTGCCAGCCCTGTACCCACCTTATCCCCTCCTCCCCCAACACCCTAGAATGTACTTATTAAAAAAATTTTTTTTAAGTTTTAAAAAAGTTTGTTTTCAAAAGATAATCAACTACCCACAAGAATAGGGAGAAGTAGCAAAAAAAAAAAAAAAATCCATAACCAAGTAATATAAAATAATTTACATGACTTTAATAGAATAGTTATACTGTCATTATTAACACAGGAGCAATATTTCACATCAACCACCCTTCACTGGGCATATACCATGAGTTTTGTTCTGATGGCCACCAGAAATTCTAAGACTTGTTCCCTGCTCATATGAAGCTAAAATATACAATCCTGAGGAAGGTGATGCAAAAACGAAAGTGAGTAGTAAAGAGAAGTCAGGTTGTTCTTTCTCAACCATAGTTTTAAGCTAAATTTGGCTAGTATACAAAATACAAATATAGATTTAAAACCAAACCGAAGATATGTTTGATTTAAGATTAGTATTTTATTTCTTGGTTTTCTCCTATTCAACTGACCTTGTCTGTAAATGCTAAATGCTTAAACAAAGAAAAGTACTATTGTATCAGAAGCCAGGTTCTCCCATCAGCTCATCCTGTGACTTTGAACAAGTTGTATCACTGCTGTGAGTCTATATTTTCTCAAAAAAAAAAAAAAAAAAATTGAGAGGACTGGAAAAGATTAAACTTGAAGGTCCCAAACAAAAATTAAATTATATGACTATCACATGTAAATAATAACTCCTGTTTCTTATTTCCCATTTAGCTGAAATTATAGCAGCAGCTACTGATTACTGAATGCCTGCTGTGTTTCACATATTAGATTGCTCAGTTTACAACTACTATTTCTAATTATCTCAACAACCTTAAAATGCGGATACTACAAAAATGAGAAAGCAAGCAGAGAGAATGGCTTACCAAATATCACACAGCTCATAAGTGCTGGAAACTGTGCTTTGAGACCATAATGCAAAATCCCATATTTTTCTCCCACAAAAGTTTCTATTATGTACTATTTACAAGCATTATTTCTACAGAAATCTAAGTAAACATTAGAAACCAAGTAACTTTAAACAACAACAAAAAAAAAAAAGCAAACAACCCTTTTGCAATTCAAAATATCAGAAATGGAAATGTTCATTCCATACTCACCTGATGCAGCAGACGTTTCAGTTTGAGCAACTGAGTTTTTACAGAAGTGCAATCCTGGACCATGTGCCGGAGGGTCATCTCATCCAGTATCACTGTATTTTCTGGTACATCTACAAACATCTTCTGAGCCTGGAAAAAGGGAGTCCCTCCATAGCTTTCAAAATGACCCAAAGGAGATTCTCTATAGGGAGAGCCTCTGCAAGGGCAGGGGAAGAAGGTGGAGGGGAAAGATACATGATATAATTTCAGAAAGAAATACAGGTAATGAAATTACTGCAGAAATTATGACAAATCATAACGTTATCACAAAGCCTTTGACTTTTACTCACCTCAGTCACTGAATGTGTTTCCACTGAAACATTCAATCAGCTCTAGTTGTTATTAAAACAATTATCTTCTGTACGGCACCCCCCTCCCTGCCCTTTTTGTGTATTTTACGCATTGGTTGAACAAACTTTCTTCCTTAGGCACCAGAATAGAAACAAAATACTCTAGAAAAGGCTTAAGAGGAAAAAATTATACTTATTCTTCCTTTTCTGCACTGATTTCCTGATCTTCAGCTTTTGAATTTGCTTGGCCTCTTAAACTGCCTTTTCTAGCCCTGTAACTTTGCTACCCACATTAATTCCCAGTTTGGACACACCCTTGGACTCCCATTTCTTGAAAGTTCCAGCAGGCAGTTATGACAGATAAACTGCTATTTCCTTTCATTTGTTTTTACGCTGTTGATAAATCATCCTTTCCAATAAAGATTAAACAAGGTTTTATAAAAGTCTTATATACACCACATATTCCCTAATCTTAAACTGCATTAAAAAAATCTACTTTAAAACAATTTTAGACTTCTCTTCAGTTTCATACAATAATATACATGTTGAATAAGAACAAAAAATTAAGGATAATGTGTTTCATGGGAGTAAAAAAAAATATCAATAAGAAGTCATGGCTACAGCAATTTTTAAAAATTACTCAAATTATGACAAGAACTTATTATGTGAAATACCAATATTTAAAATAACACACTAAAAAAGTGTTCTCTCCAACACTTTAACATGTCAGGATTAAATTCATAATGCATTAAATTTGCAGAAGTCACAATACATTAAATTTCAACCATTTTAAAAAGGTAGAAAAATGGTTTCTACTAAATTTTCAAGCTTTTAACAAACATCCCTATGTCTCTGAATTCTCAATATTCAATGAAGTTGATTTTCACGAGATTATTTTTCTCTGAAACTATTTCTCATAAGTATTTCAGGCCTTTCTTTTTTTTTAAGAATTTTTAAGTTGCTGATCCATAATTAAGAAATTAATTTTGTCCCATATCATTCTACTTTATTTTACTGGTTCAAAATATTGCTGAATTATTAAATTTCAAATACTGATAAATTAATTAGTATGAATTTACTTATCCATGATTGGCTGGATGTACAATCTAGACATGGACTGATAAATTACAGTAATAAAAAGCTACAAAAAGAGTTAAGACAAAAATAAAGAATTGCCTAGTGAATGAACATTAGAGATAAAAAGAGTTATATTTTAAGAGAAAAAGGTTAACATACTTTGGGAAATTTTCCTGGGTAGGAAAAATTTAGGATGAACTATAAAGTATGAGGTTTGGGTATGACGGAAATGAAATGCTAAAGTTTCCACAAAAAAAAAAAAAAAAGTAAAGGCACAAAGTGCAAGACGTGTTTTCCAGGGACAAGGAGACTCAAATGTGGCTTATGATGCCACAGATAGCTTGAATCCAATTTATTCTTCAGCTTTTTCCCACAACACCCCTCAGAGTGACTTCTTAATCCACAGCTAATTACCTGAGATTTCCAAAGCATGCTACAATCTCCCTCATCTCCAAATGCACGTCTCAACCTCTCTTTAGTTTCTGCCAATCTACCCATCCTGCTCTCCACTGCACACATGAACTGAGTAACTCCTCGTGTTAAGTTATTCGGCACTTCTTCAGGAAAAGTTTTCTTTTTTTTTTTTTTTTTTTTTCCTTTTTTTTACCTGAGATTTCCAAAGCATGCTACAATCTCCCTCATCTCCAAATGCACGTCTCAACCTCTCTTTAGTTTCTGCCAATCTACCCATCCTGCTCTCCACTGCACACATGAACTGAGTAACTCCTCGTGTTAAGTTATTCGGCACTTCTTCAGGAAAAGTTTTCTTTTTTTTTTTTTTTTTTTCTCCTTTTTGTCTTTTTTCATGTCCGGCAACGGATCACAACCCTCGGTGTCGCGCCTGCACCTCGCTCAGCCAGTGAGCGGCCGGTCTGTATGTGGGATCCGAACCCTCGGCGGGAGCGCCGCCACACTCCCAAGCGGCGCACTGTAGCAGTGCGCCACCGGGCCGGCCCCAGGAAAAGTTTTCTTAATCCACTAAATCAGGAGTTGACACTTTCATAGCTGTCCTTATAGAGTCCTGCACTGTGTCCCACTATACCATTTATCACAGTATACTGTGTTTGTTTACAATCTATGCCAAATTATAAACTCCATGAAGAGGCATACTGTATATTCTTTTCCTTTGTATCTGGGCTTTATTTGTTTTTGTACTGAATGGGTAAGGAGCACAAATTTTAACCACTAGGATTTTTTTAAAGCATTCATATCTTTGAGATTTTAGAATTCTGTAGTTGTGACATGACAAAAGCACTGCTTTAGAATTAAAATCTGGAAATGGTCACATTAAAACTAGTCCCAGTTAATAATCAAGTTAAAATCGTGCCAAGTGAGTAAAAGAAAAATTAGAGAAAAAAGATACTGAAGGAGAGTGGTCTGCAGTCTATATAGCATGAGAATAAGGTAGGAAATACAACTTACATTTTACGTTAACATAAATGTGAACCAAATGCATGGGACTAATGAGTTAAATATATTTGGGTTTTTTTTTTTTTTTTTTTTTTTTGTCTTTTTCCATGTCCGGCAACGGATCGCAACCCTCAGTTTCACCCCCGTACCGGACCGGGACCGGCAACGGGATCGCAACCCTCAGTGTTGCCCCCGCGCCTCGTTCAGCCAGTGAGCGGGAACCGGTCTGTATGTGGGATCTGAACCCTCGGCGGGAGCGCCTCCGCGCTTCCCAAGCGGCGCACTAGCGCAGTGCGCCACCGGGCCGGCCCTAAATATATTTGAATAGTCAACAAGTCTTAAAGACTCACTAACTATGCACACAAAGAACTGGCCTCTAGAAAAGCCAATTAGATTAAAGAGCCAGCTCTGGCCTCAAATTTAGGTGTAAATCATAGTAGACAGTAACTAGCTATTAAAAATACTTAATACCTTTGGGCCATAGTTTCTTTAACTCTCAATGTCTCCACTGCCTGCTGAATAAAGTTCTTATGCCTTAGGTTGCATTCAAATACTTCCACCATGAGATTCTAAACTAAACTTGTATCTTCTCCTAGTAATGAAATGCTACTTCCTTCAGAAGCCCTTTCTGATCCCCTCAACTAGACAAAACTACCATTTTATGATTCTTAATTTATTTTACTGCATAAATTAAGGAAAAATATATACTTATCAACTCTAATTGGATTGTAAACCATTTGAAAATAGAGCCATATCTTATAGATTGTTATATTACCTGCATAGATCATCTGAGTTCAAATCTCAGCTGTCACTTACTAGATATATAACACAAAGACCAAGTTACTTATTCTCTCTGTGATTCATTTTCCTCATCTATAAAATGGGGGATAATAGCTGTACTTACCTTATTAGATTGGTATAAGAATTAAATGAGGTAATATATGACGATACTTTAAAAAGTTTGTGGAAAAATAGAAGTGAAAGATAATACAAATATTACATGAACTTTTGAAGTCCTCTTGTATGTTACAGTGCTTGGAACAGAGCATGACATACAGTAAATATTAAATAAACAATTAGTATTGCATTATGATTGTTATTATTAATAATTTCAAACTTCTTTTTATTGAAAAAAATTTAAACAAATGTCAGAAGAATACTACAATGATCAACCATATACCTCACCTATATTTACTGACTATTAAAATATTGACACATTTGCTTTAAACCTGTATATTCATTGCTAAACCATCTGACAATAAATTAAACATAAAACCACTGGAGGAGCATTTACTGGAAAAAAATAAATATAACTGAGAAGGCTAAGAAGCAGAAAGAGACAAAGATGGAACAGAAGGCAAATATATAACCAAGGTTATTCTCAGAAAATAAAAGGAGACTATGAAGATGTTAGAGGGTGGGGAACATAGGATAGAAAGCTAATGAAGATTTTGAGATTTTTAGATTATTAGAAAATGATGTAGTTCACACATGAGAAACTAAATCTTAGAAAAAGAATGGGAGGTATAAATCACTTTCTAAGACCAAAGGCATGAATCCAAGGACAAAGGCATAAAGAGGTTGAAAGGAATAAACATGAGACAAAAGAGGAACTGCTGGCCATAACATCCCATATTAAGTCGACAGGTATAAATCTGTATGTGTGTATAAATTTTAACAGTAATAGATTTCTAGCAGAAAAATTACGTAGCAAAAGCAAAACTATAAGCTGCTATGATGTGGATTCCTTAAAACGTTAGTGGTACATTAATGAAAAGAGAATCTATGTAGACGATCACAGTCCTGGCAGGCTGGTTGATATGAACTAATAGGGATATGGTTCGAGGCAAAAATGAGTTCAGTGGCTAGAAAAGCATGAGAAAGAAATGCCCACTATCACCAATATTACCTAACATTATCCTGAAAGTACAACCAATAAAATCAACAGGAAAAAAACAGGATGCAGACAAACTGCAGAAAGGAATCTTTTTAAAATATCATTTTTTAAAACACATTTAAACTGAATCCACATACAGCAGCAGCATCTCATATTAAAACCACAAACCTAAAAAATCACATGGGTGCATAATCATTTATTGCAGTTTTAAAGGAATCTCCCCAAATGGCTACATCCATAAGCTTCCAAATAACTTTATCCTTCCCCACTTCCAACAGAATCTCTTGATTACTAAATGTGTGGTTTTGTGCCAATCTTCAAGCATGTGATACATAGGTTAGACTGTGAGTGCAGATGTCTGTGTAGCTGTGTGAGACAGAGATTTTTCTTTTTAATTTCTTACCTAATCTAACTCACAATTTTAATTTCACCAAATCTTTAGTATTTCTTTTCTCACATTAATAAAAACTTTATATTAAAACTTAAATATATGTACGTATTTTTATGTTTGTGATTATATTTTTTTAAATGCTAGATTCAACACAACCCCAACCAAAATTCCAGCAAGTTATTTTGTAGATATTGACAAAGTGATTCTAAAGTTTCTATGAACAGGCAAAAGACCCAGAATAGCCAATACAGTATATTAAGGAAGACAATGAAAGTTGGAGGACTGACTCTGACTTCAAGACTTACTATATAAAGCTACCATAATGAAGACAGCATGGCATTGGTGAAAGAACAGACAAACAGATCAATTGAACACAACGGAGAGCTGAGAAATAGACTCGCATAATATGGTCAACTGATCTTTGACAAAGCAGTAAAGGCAATGCAACAGAGAAAGGATAGTCTTTTCAACAAATGGGACTGAAACAACTGGGCATCCACAGGCAAAAGAAATCACCTTCAACCTTTCACAAAAATTAACTCAAAATGGATTAAAGACCTAAACATAAAATACAAAACTGTAAAATTCCTACAATATAAAAAGGGAGATATTCTAGGTGATCTTGGATTTGGCAAAGAGTGTTTAGACACAACACAAAAAGTGCAATCCACAAAAGGAAAAATGGATGTCGAACTTCAAAAATTTTTTTAAATCTCCTCTGCAAATAACTCCACTAAGAGAATAAGACAAGCCACGGACTGGGAGAAAATATCTGCAAAACATATATCTGATAAAGGACTGTTATCTAAAATACGAAGAACTCTTAAAACTCAACATAAGAGAACAAATAATCCAATGTATAAATGGGCAAAGATCTGAACAGACACCTCACTAAAGAAGGTCACAGATGGCAAATAGGCATGTGAAAAAACATTCAACATTATATATTATTAGGGAATTACAAATTAAAACAAGATACCACTACATACCTAATAATTAATGTCCAAAGCCTATTAACAAATGCTGTTGAGATTGTGGAGCAACAGGAGCTCTCATTCATTGCTGGTAAGAATGTAAAATGGTACAGCCACATTGGAAGACAGCTGGCAGTTTCTTACCAAGTTAAACATATGCTTCCCAGAAGATACAGCACTAGTGTCCCTTGATATTTACCAAAATGGGTTTAAAACTTATATCCATGCTAAAACCTGTACATAAGTGTTTAAAGAAGTTTTATTCATACCTGCTAAAACTTGAAAGCAACCAAGATATCCTTCATTAGGTGAGTGAATTAAGAAACTGTGATATATCCACACAATGGAATTTTATTCAGCAAGAAAAATGTGAGCTATCAAAAGCCACAAAAAAATGTAGAGGAACCTTAAATGCATATTGCTAAGTGAAAGAAGCCAATATGTAAAGGCTATATACTGTATATTTCCAGCTATATGGCATTCTAGAAAAAGCAAAACTTGGGGAGATAGCAAAAAGATCAGTGGTTGCAGGAGTTCAGGGGGGAAGAGGGGAGAAAGATGAATATACAGAGCACACAGAATTTCAAGGGCACTGAAACTATATTCTGTATGACACTGTAATGGTAGATACGTGTCATTATATATTTGTGAAAGCCCACAGAATGTTCAACATAGAGTGAACCCTAATGTAAATGATGGAATTTAGTTAATAATAAAGTATCGATATTGGCTCATCAATTCTAATAAATATACCTCAATAATGCAAGATGTTAATAATAGGAGAAACTGTACAAAAAAAGGTGAGGGAATATATGGGAACTTTGTACATTCTGCTCTACATTTCTATAACCCTAAAACTGCTTTAAAAAATAAAATTTATTAGTTAAAAAAAAAAAAAGCATGAATGAAGGAAGAGAACCACGTCCAAAATGGAAGAATAAATATCTCCAAAAATCCACTCCTCCATAAGAGCACTGAGAGCACTGGTATATTTGTCAAAACCAACTTTTTTGGAACTCTGGAAATCAACTAAATGCTTGCAACAACCAAGGAGCATTTATTCAATAAAGACTGATAAGTCTCAGTCAGAACATCAAGCTTTGTGGCATTTTAATTTATCTTATCGCCATGCCCATTTCCTTAGCTTTGTGGTAGCTTGAAAACCAAGAGCCTTACAAGTATGGTTGCTATGAAATCTAGCAGTTACTAGAGGATGGGGGAAAATGTGTATGGAACTGTCCAAAAAGCACCATTTACAGAAACTGTTACTATGTGAACTGTCTGGCAGCTCCCTAGAAAAGGCCCATTCTCAGTACTTGTTTTATCTGAGCTGATTCAGAGCTTCCTCAGTTGGAACAGCCATAGTATATTTGTTGGAAAAAAAAAAAATCAGTGGCAATTGCTTAAAATCTCAGCTGCTTGATAATAGCAGATGGGACAAACAAGAAACTAACCAAAAAATGTAAAAGGAAAAGCCAAGAAATGAGATGTCCACAGGAGGCTTTATAATGCTCTAATATATTCTCGGGAATAGACAAGACCAAACAAACATGTAGGATGTGTATGTACCAAGGAAATACCTAAGAAAGCCCTAATCTTTCACCATTGGCTGACGTTGAGGCCCTGAGTAAGCAGGAAGTGAAGGCAAGGGCAGAGCTGCAAACCGATTACCAGGGTGTTGAAGGTATGACTAAACACACGCAGAGCCCCTTGGCAAGGCCAGGAGGCTTACTGATTTTAGACATTTAAGGAAATCTCTGTCCAATCATCAGCTGACCACTAAACAAACCAAGCAGAGACTTCAAATATACAAAAATATGGACTTTACAGAATTAGTCCAGAAAGTCACTAAACAACAAAAAGCAACAACAAAGATAAATCATAACAAATCCTGGAAAGGGAGAAATCTGATTTGAATATTTTCCACATTATTTATATTTACCTTTTCAAAAATTTTGTGACAGCAAGAAATGATGCTCATATAATTCCCTTAGTTAATTGAACAGAGGGAAGGGTGGAGAGGGGAGGGGCAGAAAGAACTTGAAGAATTAATGGCCAAAAACTTCTCAAATTTAATGAAAAACATTACACACACACACACACAAGGTTCAACAAACTCCAGATATGATCAACTAAAGAATTTGTTGCTAGCAGACCTTCCCTACAAGATACAGCGAAATTGGAGACTTTAATAACCTCTCTTTCAATAATGGATAGAACTAGGCAGAAAATCAACAAAGAAATAAAAGACTTTTGCAACACTATAAACCAACAAGACCTAACAGACATTTACAGAACATCTATAGAGATTAAATTAGTAATCAAAAAACTTGTCACAAAGGAAAGCCCAGGCCCAAATGACTTCACTGTTGAAATCTACAAAACAGTCAAAGAAGAACAAAAATGTTTCACAAACTCTTCCCAAACACACAAGTGGAAGAAGCACTTCCCAATTCAATCTATGTTGTCCTGATACCAAATCCAGACAAAGACATCTCAGGAAAAGAAAACTACAGAACAAAAATTTCTTTAAAAATATTTACACAAAAATCCTCAACAAAACACTAGGCAAGTTGAATCGAGCAATATATATAAAAGGATTACGTAGCATGACCAAGTGGGATTTATCCAAGAAATGTAAGGTCAGTTCAACATCTGAAAATAAGTGAATGGAACATACCACATTAATAGAATAAAGGGCGGGGGGAGGTTATCTCAACAGGTACAGAAAAAGTATTTAACAAAATCCAACACCTTTTCATGATTAAAAATTCTCAACAAACTATGAATAGAAGGGAACTTCTTCAAACTGATAAAGAGTTTCTATGAAAAACCCACAGCCAACATTATACTTAAAGTAAAAGGCTGAATGTTTTCCCCTAATATCAGAAACAAAGACACATCTGTTGGCTCTCACCAGTTCTATTCAGCTTTGTACCAGAGGTTCTAACCAGAGCAGTTATACAAAAGGAAAATAAAAAGTTTCTATATGGAAAAGGAAAAAGTAAAGCTATTCTCAGATGACCTATCTTGTATATACAGAAATCCTAAGGAACTAAGGAGCCAGAGTAACTCAGGACAGCAGCAAAACTTACAAGGAAAAGGGAAAGTGAGCCAAGGGCCAGGTTTTTTGTGGGCTATGGGTAGGGACCAAGAAGTAGGAGATGAAATGCCCTAAGTCTCAAAAGAAAGGGACTTAAGAATACTTCGTTTAGAAGTGACAATGAGGAATGAGGACAGAGACCCCCACCTCTACATAGCAAAGTACTAGGGTGACTGGAAAATAAGAATCCTTCATGTAAGAATGCTACTGGGGAAGTAGTACATTTGGTTAAAGGATAGATTTCAGGTACAATCAGGAGAGAATGTAGGCAAAGAGGTCAAGGATGGTAGTTTGTCAGGATGTAAGAGAATTCCATACAGCATAGAGGAAGGTATAGAATAAACAGAGCAGTATTACAACGAGATAATAACAGAACGTAGATCAGTAGTTCTCAACCACCAGTCTTCTCAACACCCCTGAGCTATGGATAAGACATAATCCTATAAATTTCCATGACAATGATGGGAATTGAGGGGCGGGGAGGATAGGGAACCAACACTCAAAAAGTTATACAATTGGAACAGAGACTTTGCACACTTAATATTAGAAAGGCCCCAGGGTCAATACATCCAAACCTTTTTAGTATTAAGGCATAGAGAGGAAAAAAATAGTTTTAAGGTATGCTGGGGTAAGGCTTGTTTTCGAGGAGGTTTCTTTTTGTACTATCCATCCTTATAACTGACTCTGGGCTAATGTCCCAAACCCAGCACAGCCACCCCAAACCTTGAGAAAATCAATAAACTGGTCAACTTATAACCATTCACAACAAACCAGTGTGACTAAGCCCACTTGCTGGAAAACTCTGTGATAAGTAAACCAGATTAGTGACCCCTAAAAAAGCTGTGCATTTATCTCTCCTGAGAATCATCAGTGTGGCTGATCCACAAATCATTAGTCCCTTACACTGTGTAGAAGGGATCTGTGATCATGTTTTGGTAAATGACTATATATATGTTTTTACCACCTTTTGCAAACTCATAGTACTACATTTATACATTAAAGGCACAATGGAGTCCACTGTTTTAAAAAAACCACTTTATTATTTATTCTCATACTCATTTGACCAGAGAACCTCTCTTCGCTACATCTGTTGACATCCAGGGAACAGTTTTTGGAAAATGTTGCTTAACTTTTCTGACAGATGACTATAATCAGCTTCAGCTTGATCATTCCAAATGACAGAGATGAATACAGTCATCACTCAATATCAGTGGGGGATTGGTTCTAGGACCCTCCATGGATACCAAAATCTGCAGATGCTCAAGTCACTTATACAAAATAGTGTAGTATTTGCTTATAACCTGTGCATATCCTCCCATATACTTTAAATTATCTCTAGATTACTAATAACTTAATACAATATAAATGCTATATAAAGTTTTTTAGTTGTTACACTGTATTATTTTTTATTTGTATTTTTTTTTTATTGTTATATTGCTATTATTTATTTTTTCCAAACACTTTTGACCTGCGGATGGTTGAATACAGGGATGCAGAACTTGCAGATACAGAAGGCCTACTGTACCTCCAGATTCTATTTTGGACAGTCTGATTAAGAGTCTCACTTTAGGGCTGGCCAGTTAGCTCAGCCAGTTAGAGCATGGTGCTGATAACACCAAGGCCCAGGGTTCGATCCCTGTACCCACCAGCCACCAAAAAGAAAGAAAGAAAAAGAGTCTCACTTTAAGCTAACAGCCATCCTCCCTTTATCTTAAACTGCATATGTGATAGTTCTGATATCTAGAGTTAGAGATCACATCTACTTATTCCTCAATATGACCCAGCAATCCAGCTATGGTGAACTTAGGAGTAGTTCTCTGAAAATGCCATACCCTTCCAACACATGCTTTTGCACATGCCATTTTTTCCATCTGGAATACAGACCATCCACCTATAGTAATCATTTCTCTGCAATCTCTATAGTCATATTTTAGAAACAGTTCAACCCTGCTATGACCACTGCACACTGTATATATGTACCCAAATATTACACTGTATTCCATAATATATACAATTATCATGGGTCAATTAAGAAAAAAAAATAGACAAGAAAAAAAAAGAATCAGTTCAATGGTAACTTCCTTTATTCTCCACTATTCTACACAAAAACTAGTCACTGCATGCTCCTGAAGTCCCACAGACATTTCCTCATTGCGGCACTCATGATCACTGCACTGCACTACCTCGCATTATAACTGTCCACAAGCCCTTCTCTGCCTTAGACTCTGAGCATCCTGGCAGCAGGTACTATACACTAATTATCTTCATATGGGATTGAACAGGTATATGAATCTTATCTTTACCGATAAGTGCAAAGATTCCTCCTGAGCTCACTACCTGCAGAATTCTTATTATCTTCAAAACAATGTTCCAAGAAGTCATTACCAATCCACAGCATTCACCTTTCACATCAACTCCAAATTCATCCCAACTTGAGAAGTTAGCAGTGTTAACTTCAAAAAATATTTGTTAAATAGATGAATAAATCTTAAGAGTAAGCAATGGTTATGTTTTAGTTAGGTTTCTAAATTTTCATAAATTGGCCTTAAATTTACCTTTTTTATAAACTATCAAAGATTAGGGAAGCATAACCTTCATTACTATCAATGAAGACTGCCTTTATATCAAGTTCTTGTCTGATAATACCAGTTCTCTGATGTCTATTCCTTATCAGAAGCCCAGATGTGAGAAACAGAACAGCCAAAATAATGCCCAGAAGGGTATGTACTCCATGCATTCTTCTAGATCTTCTCAATTATATCCTTGCATTGAATTATAACAACAGAAGATTTTTAGTTGGACCTCGCTGTTTCATGATCTTCTGAAGAACTGCCTTTTCTCACTTGGACTAGAATTCTTTACGGCTTGCACTGAAGAACACAACTAAAACACAGACTTAGAAATTAATCATTATTTTTACTTTGGAAAGCTGTCTGGGACCTGTCCACCATATCACAAGATATTCTCCTTCTAAGAACTCATGCAGGCAACTTCTCTCAGGTTTTTTTCCTCATAAAAGCAAATCAATTCAGGAGAAACATATTCTTTATCTTACGCACACTATACACCTCGTAATGGATCAAGTTTTATTCTTTGCTGTTGCTGCAGAAAATCTCAGAAACAATTTTTTTTCTTCCTTTAGGAACTGTATGGGAACATGTTTTCCTTTCATTATTTCTTTATCCCAATCTTATCATTTGCAATGTAAATGTGCTCCAAAATGACTTCAAATCCCTTGTAAAATGAGAGAGTGAAAAGGAAAAAAGTTAATAACTGCCATTGGGTGCCTACTGTAAAACAGACACTGCTTCAGGCACTTTTTTCCCTGATCCTCAAACACTGAGAAAAAGATATTATTAACTACGTTTCACAGATGGTAAACTGAGGTAGAAAGGGGTTACATAAATTCTGTAGGATTGCAAAGCTAATTTGTGCCAGGCCAGGTTTTGATCCCAGGTTTGAATGACTACAGATCCCCGTTACACATACGACCTGATCAAAGACTATCTTGTACTTCAAAAGAGAAAAGACTTCTAGCATTGTATGGTACCTTCTTTCTTCTGTTCCTAACAGTACATGTGGAATTTTAAATTTTCAACTAAAAGAAGACAACTCACTTGGCATTAATTTTACACACTACTATTTAGAGAAATTATAAACTTTAACAAAATCAACATTAAATCATTCCCAAATGAGAACTAGTAAATCACCACAACTTAAAGTCCAAATAGCAGATATAAATATTTATATTTATAATAAATCTAATGAAAAAAATTTGAGCCAAAAAGAAAGAATTAGACATGTTATTCCAATTAGTACCACATGTAACTTGAAATGTTTTCTAGTGCCTCTCAAAACCAGACAAAAACAGTTGGGGGGGC